>NC_139349.1:41374538-41512038 GCF_055883805.1 Amblyomma maculatum | reverse complement strand
ATAAGTAAATTTTGTCGCATTGTTTCCAGTGCTCTCTAGAACTCCGCATTCGTGTGCACGAAGCATAAGTTAACGTTTTCCCGCCAAGCCAGTAGCATAAAAGGTGGGGCTAAAAATGAATAATCGTTGCTCTGATAGGTGTAAAACGTAAGAAATAAGCCGACCCAAAAAAAAGCAATATTGCATTTTTTTTTTCAAACAAAAAGAAATAGGAAAGGCAATAGTCAGCGGATAATTATTGCTTGCTTGGCTCACCGCTGTGAAAATTTGGATAGAAGACTGAACAGGCGATTCGCCTGTCCAGGACACGAGATTAATTATGGTGATTCGCCGCTGATTGCGCAAAGCAGCAGATGCTGCATTCTGTTCATTGGCGAAATTCCGTTTCGGAAAGACAATTTTTAAGCCAGATTTTTTTTTTATTATTTTTGGGCAAACTTGGGCGCATTCATGCCCACGGAATCACGGGAGCGAAGAATTAGGCCCATGGCGTTACATAGCTAAGCCTGCATTTTTCACTGCGCGGTAGCCAACAAACGATACTAAAACGGCAAATTGTGGCATAACTTGGCCAGTTTTATACTACGCGCATGAGCCAGTAATGTATGGTGACATGCCAGGCCGTGGCTTCGTGCGATGGACTATTAACCGCCGAAACCCTGTCGCTCATGGAGTCGCCGGAGTTTTGGACAGGCTGAAATTCTCTTCATTGCCCGGAACCAGTTCGCAGGACTTACCAATCGCAAACGTTTGCTGATACTTAAGTTATGATCCAAACATTTTGAGAGCAAAGTTGGCTTCTAAAGCCCAGCGCATAGATTCCATTCCTAGCTTGAGTGGCGTCGGTTGCCGTCACTATAACTAATAGGCAGTTATAGTGCGGAGTGGCTTTCACTGTTTTCGCAGGCAAACCTGGGGCGTAAGACTCCATACATTTTTTTATAGCATCATAGCGCAGAGCGGTCGGGCCGTATTGTCATGTCTTTGATGTTAAATAGAAAATCAAACTGTTTCGCTATTGCTGTGTCTGTGCTATTTTGCGGGTTCGATCGCTTTGCGTTCAAAGAAGCCAAGTGGCATGCCTGCAATTAAACAAGAATCGGATGTCTCGATTTCAGATGTGACATATAGATGGCGCTGGATTGCAAGTTTCCTTCATTTCGCTGCCCGACGCTCTGAGCACCACTTCGATCTTTGCCTAGTTACGCTATTGGCCAGCCTGGCTTCATGTTGCTCGATATTCACAGCAGCCTACCTGGCACGGCTTCAGTCTGAAGGAGAAGAGCAGATTGAAGTCCATGAAGACACGAGGTGCACTGAACAGCGCGAGTGTGTTGAAGCTGGCACGTAATGAAGACGTAAATTTTTACTGCCGCGATCGTGTGTTGCAGTTTTAAACGATGCGTGATTGGCTGCGGCGATAGCATAGTGTTCTCGTGCCTGGGCATGGAGATGAAGACAACGATGCTTGCTGCGCAGCGCGAGATGAAACATGCGTCGTACGAGTACGTGGCGCTAAATGTGGAACGGATGACCTTTACTGTGACTGCCGCAAGTGGACGCTAGGCAGTCAGTTTATCGGCAACTTAAGCGAATACTTAAGAGAGACCTGTTTACACTCCTTCATCTTTTTCTCACTTCCCGCTCCCTTTTTCACTACGCCGGATGGAAACGTCTCAAATAAAAAAATACAGTCTAGATCCAGGAATAAGCGCGAAACCCGAAAATGAACCAGGTTGAGATACCGCTCTAAAACAGTGCGTTGATGGGAACCGAACTCACAACCTCCGAATATCGAGTCCGGTGCTCTTATCAACTGATCTACAGCGGCGACGGCTCATTCCTCTACGTTTCTCAGTATAAATGTTTCTGGTACCCGACTCATGAGAGCGCTCACCAGCGGTACCTCTCATCCACAGCGGTGGAACTGGAACGTCTCATAATACCGAGAGTGTCATTTGAAATGTTATATATAGGGAGAGAGGGAGCTGTGTGGAAACCTTTTACATTGACTCTAGCTTCATGACTGCCAGAAACGAGTCACTTGCAAGGCATTAGGAAAACAAAATATGCAAGAAAAACGATGGGCTTGTTAACATGCATAAATGAAAAAAGCGAACGGTCACGAGGCCAAATAAAACGTAGGGAATTTACTGATTTAGTTTTTTGTTATTTTTTGCTGCTTACATAAAGTAGTAGTGGGTTATTTTCAAGAGAAATATAACGTGATACAAAGATCAAAATTAATTAAATCAGCATGTCACTGCTATGAACTGAACCCACGACCTCTGTACATCGCGTTATTTTGTTTTACGAACTCAGTTACAGCGACGACTACTCAATCTTCTAATTTTTTTTTTTTTTTTTACACTAATGTTACTTGCAGTCCAAGCAATGTATGAATGCATATTTTCCATTTAGGGATATTGTATTTCTAGAACTGGTTTTTTGGGGGAGTCGACCCATTTTCGTGGATTTATGAAAACAAGTTTAATATTGTTATAATTACTTGGGAACGTCCCTGGGTACGTGGGTTGTCTGAAAAAGAGTGTGTACAGGTGTGTGGGAAATATGACAGCGTGAAGGTCACGCATTTTCGGAACCGCCAAAGCAGTCCTTGTATTTAAGTTGAGATTTTCTGATAATTGTGCATTAAAGAGTGTACAAATTTATAATCGAATTTAAGTAGACAATCATTTTCAGTGCTTGAAACGCATCGCCGAAACACAGAACGTTGCGGGACGTAACAGGTCGTCGGCGACCTAGTCAACTAATTGCAGCGTGGGTTTAAGCTAGGATTTAAAGTTCAGAATTAAGATCGCCGTGGCTTAACAGAAGACGAGAGAGGGCCTGCAACGCAAAGCCTTTGGAGGAAAGCGAAGGCATGCAATTAAGTTAGATTTTACAGAAGCTTGAAGGTTGTTATAAAAGCGAATAGTACAAGCCACGATGGCGAAATCATTCTAAGCCCTGCTCTTAGCTTTGAGTCTTCGCTCGCCTCTTTGCAGACGCCAGGTAACGCTAGCCCACTCGATCTGCACTCTGAAGTTCCTTAAGTCCTGTGCTTTGGAACCTGTGGAGGGTCCGGGAGTCTTCCTAGCGCCGCCTTCTAGAGCAGTCTCCAGGTGGCTCCTGGCAGCAAGTGGAGATCATAATGAGAGGAAACAACAACAAAGTATTCAAGAAACCTAAACAAACTCTTTTCTTTTCTTCCTTTTTCCTTCTAAGAAGCCATCACTGCCGGAAGACGAAGCCTTAATCCCCTTGACACGAGGAAACGAGGCTCTTCAGGAGCAAACTTGTGCGAGGGTGAGAAGAGGGACCCGGACACTTCTAATCCGATTTCAACTGTCGTGCCGGACTCCAAGCGTACGGGCACAGAGGAAGGCTTAATCCGTGGGCCGCGAAACTCAGCGCGGGAGGAAGGGCCTTGCGTGCACTGCTGCCCATTCCCTCCGGCACAAGAAAGGCGCCGCGGTGCCGCCTTTGTTTCACGCTCCGAAGACCCGCCGAGTCGGGGGTCGACGGTGTACGTCCGGCGCAGTTCTCAGCGCGGCGGACAGTTGCATGTGTCGCTTGGTGTCGCCACATGGCGCCTCCCGCCGTGACGTTAAAGCGTCGGACGTTTTCAGCGCGGTGAAGCGGAGGCGTCGTCCTGTGGCGCCTTTCTCTCATCTCGCAGAGTGAACACAAGAATAAAGAAGGGATGGAAATAAAATTTATTTGTCGCTGAGCTTTAAGCTTTAAGCTACACATTGTCTGCCACACTGTAAAAAAATAATGTAGTGACTACATTCGAACTTCTGCTTCTCCTAGTCACAATTTATTCCGGGAAAACTATAAATTATCACATCATTTCTTTCTGAACCAATTGAGGGACAAGTGAAGAAACACGCCTTGCGACGTTTTACTCTGTTTCACTGAAAATGTAAAAGTACGAGGCAAATTTTAGGCGCCCTTTATACCTATGCATCGGTGAGCAGGAGATCACAAAACCACTTTCCTGGGCTGTTACTAACCGGTTCCGCTGCCGCTTCTATCGTACAGGCGCGCACAACAGTCCAGCGAGCATTGTGGAAACGGCCAGGGAGCCCTCGTTGCAAATGGTTATTCATTGTGTCCTTGGTCTTGGCAAATGTTCAAAACCCGGCCCATCGTTAGTGAGACTTAAGTTTGAGGTAGTTAGCGGATAGACATCGTAAATGGAGTGGAGTTCACTGAGCGCAATAACTTAAGAATCATGAATACTTCCTTCAGCAAAAGAAGGACATGAAGTGGACAAGGAGAAGCCCTAACGAAGTGACTAAAAATGAAAGTGACATCAAACTGTGTTCTAACCCTGGCACTGTGCAGGATGTAGAGGTAATCGGAAAGGTGCGATGCAGTGATAACACGATGATAAGGTCTCAAAATATTAAAAATTTAAGAAGGGAACGAAACAGGTTAGTAAGGAAGATGTCAATCAAGTAATTAGTGGTAGAAGGAAGGTAGAAGAATTCAAGATCTCGCTATAGAATAGGTGTTCAGCTTTGACAGAGGAAGACGACCTTAGTGTAGAAGCAATGGATGAGATCTTCAAATATATTCTTTACTGAATGCGCGGTAGAAGTAAGTGGTAGTTAGAAATGATACGATAAATCATCTTAGCAGAAAAAATATTGGGTTAAGAAACGCCAAAGTATGAAAGCCTACAACCCAAAAGCTAGGTTAGAACCGGTAGAGCTACCAAAGGCATTCAGTTTGAAATGTCCGACATAAGTAAGTATAATATGGATAAAATAGAGCATGGTGTAAATAATGGCGGCATCCTTAAGCGGTGAAGAGGAAATTAGGCATAGGAAAAAAAAAAAACAGATGTATGCGCTAAGGGACAAGGCAGGTAATATCATCACAACATGAACCAGATAATCAAAGTAGCCGAGGAGCTCTATATCGCCCTATAATGTAGCTGGAGCAGTCAGGACAATAATGCGATTAGCAGTAGTGAAGAGTAATAAGACATTCTGTTAGTAACGAAGGATAGGTTAATCAAGCCTTAGAAGCAATGAAAAAAAAAGGGGAAACCGCTGGGGGGAGCTAGGGAAACAGCTAGCAAAGGACCGGTTTAATTGGAGGAATATCAGAGAGGCCTTAGCCATGCAGTGGGGAGACTCCGGCTGATGAAGATGGCGGTGATACCAATTTGCGCTTCTCAGTTCTGATGGAGGAATGACTGCAATCGAATCCTTCAGGATCCTTCCATTCTGAGACATTCATGCTACACCTAGGCCTTGAAGACACGTTCTAGAGGCCTCGTTAAGCGGGGTCCTTTATTCATGCATGCCGGGTGGTCCTTCACTAAACGTGATAGCTCACGACTTTAAGCTGAAGAGTATGTCTGAGATGAGGCAATACTGTTGTTTAGCTTGCCTAGGTTAAGTTATTATAAACATTTGGCCGACGCAGCGTGACTGCTGAGCATATATGCTTCCTCCGCAAAAACTGATGCCACAGTTAATGGAGGATAATTATATAAATTTCTCGCTTCACAGACGTATATTGTTGCCTGAATAATATGGCAGCACGGACGCACTTCGAAGGCTGCGATATATACAAAGACAGGCATGAAGACGACGCTCTGTAAAGGACAAACGTATTTTCACCGGAAAATAGCATGGCGATGGCGATACCGGCAACTGCGCTTGGCTGCCGTCCGGTTAACAATGGCCAGCGCTCTCGGACACTCTCCATTTAAAGAGTACGACAAACTGTCGGCGCCAATAGGAGTCATAAACGACGCGCAAGAACTCTCCCGTAACTAAAGTCATTCCAGCGAAACCGCATCGGATCCGACGTGGCAGACAAACTTAAGAGATAGTGTGTTAGTAGCTTCGTGTAAATTATGCTAATAAACGAACATTAGAACGTTCTGAGCAATTACCAAGCTAGAAGTGAAATTGAAGGTGTAGTTGTAGATGAATCTGTTCCAAAGCGAAGTTTCTAATAAGAAACTTCGCTTGCGATGGTTTCGCTGGCGATGGTTTCGCTGGCGCCTCGGACATAGGGGACAGTGACGTACTTTTGAGATGTAGTTGTTTGCTGCTGGTTATTTTCTTCCCGGGGCCTGTCGTTGCGTTTTTGGCGGCGAATGATTTTCCGGATAAATTTTTTTTGGGTAGCCGTTCATGGTTAGTTCCTTGAATATTAAGCGTTTTTCGAATGCGGGCGAAACCATCGCCCGCATTCTAAGAAAAGAGGGAATTCGAGTGGCGCACAAGCCTTCAAACACTTTGGGGAGCCTGCTACCCTTCCCCAAAGATCGACCACCAAGAGAAAGAGCCCAAGGCATTGTCTACAAAATTCCCTGCGCCGACTGTGATGCTAGCTACATTGGCGAAACAAAAAAACCTAAAAGAAAGAATTCGGCAACACAAGAACGATGTACGAAATTTTTCAAGAGAACGCAACCCCGTAGCTGAACATTCAGAAGATTCCGACCACAGAATAAATTTCGAAGAAACATTCATCCTGGAGACGGAGACCAATTACCGCAAAAGACGCCTCCTCGAGTCATGGCACATACAGTCGACCGCAAATAACATCAACCGGACAATAGGCAACCTCCCTGCTGTATACTTGCAAGGTCTTCGCTCTCTCCTGGCCACTTCACAGAAGAAAAGAAAAAAGTCGCCAGCGAGCACACCTGCACCTGCGGCACCCTCACTCGTCTAAACCCCCCTCCTCCTTCCTTCTCATTTCTTTCACACACATCTCACCCCCTCCCCATTCTCCCCCCCCCCCCCCCTTCTTCTCCCCCTCGACCATTCCTTTACTTATAGCTGCACGCAGCCCCGCGTCATGCACCCCTGAAGAAATAAAATAAAAGTGTTGGTTGGAGAAATTTCAAGTTTTATTTAGTTATCAACCCAACCAGACAGGCAAATCTGTCGAAATGTTCAGCTTTCAAAGCATACCCTTGACGCATAAACATAGATGAAAATATAGCCTATAGATTTTCATGAAGATTAATTCAGACAAGCTGCAAGGAGTCAATTGAGCAGACTTTGTTGACAATACATATCGTTAAATTTTAGGCGAATATATCTTCCCCGTGAATGTTGTTTATCAAAGCAAGTTTTTCTCATAATGCAAAATACGACTATGGCAATCCATGCATTCTCAGATCTGTCCTCGAATGATTTCCAATTTTCTACTGTTAACGCTTTTGCTAACATGAAAAAAAGCTCTTCAGAGTTATTTGTTTTGGTGATAGTCTTAACACCTCGATGCAAGCGTGGAAGAAACATTAAAGGAATGATTTTTCTTAACATTAAGATCTATATTGTTCCCACAACACGATATCGGACTGTAGGACTGTGCTTTTCGGGGGGGGGGGGGGGGGGGGGGGACAGCAGAGAGAGAGAGACGACGAAACTGAAGCAACGGTTGGTGCTTGCCAGAACACCTACGCCCGTCATCAGCCCTTGTGTTTTCCTGAACTAAACTTCTGCCACGTATCAATAATATTCAGTAGCCTAAGCATTAAAAGTGATGTCGAAGTCTGCCCGACTTGTTCCGTGTGAAAAGGGTGAATGCACTTAAGACAGCTTAAAGCTGCTCCCGCTTTACAAAACAAATGATGATTGGGACAATGTAATGAGTTTATTAATGAAATTGGTTTGGTTAAGTGCTAAATATTTTATAAGGATAAACATTTACACGAAAGAATAACCATTATTCTACAAAACGCACTTTCATCATTCGCAAACAGGAGTCCATAGGTGCTTATATTTTTATCGCCATGAACAAATGTCTTCTTCGGAGACATTGCACTGAACTCTTCAGCATGCGGCTAGGATGGGCCAGAAAAAAAAAAAAAAAAACTAGTATAGGCTACGTTTCGTGCGAGAATTCTGCGCTCGACGTGCATACGGCACATGGCTCGCGGTTCGGAGGGTGATCCCTGATTGGCTTTGCGTGCTTCGTCTCGTTACCGTAATGCTTCGTTCCAGGTTGCGACCTGTTATCGGCCGACTGGCTTGGTTTTCGGGTCGTGAAAGGCTTCGGCTGTGGTCCAGTCACAATATGTGCTACCCATTTGGAGCTCTGTTTTTCCAAGAGTGTCTTTTGTATATTGGGGACTCGCTAGGCCGCGACCAACTGACTTAGTTTTGTCCATCGACGGCACTCAGTTTGTGCTGCTCCCAGTGCAGTGGCCAATTGCAGCGGTCTCAGTAACCGTGACCGAGACCGCTTCGCTTGTAAACATTACAGCAAGGTCGTTTTTAGAGAGAATATTTGAAACCGAGTTTCGAACTGCGCAGGTCTCCATCTCTAATTGTGGCATGCAAGTGCTATATATAACTGCTGTACGTGCTCGTTTGTTTCTTTGTTCCTGATTTCATATTAGACCAAAGATTCTTATACTGTTGTGTGGCATTGGAAGGCAGGATGCATTTTAAATGTCACTGAGATTTGTTTACATGGGCAACTTCTCCAAGAGATAGCGTCCGACTGCATGTTAACCCGGGGTATACCGTAGACACCACAAAGCCCAAGCGACGTGGAAAAAGAAAAATGAAAACCCTCGCCACGTAGCCAAAAGTTGCCTTATGGCGGATGCCTTATTTTCTTGAGCAACGAATAATGCACCGCGCCACACTCATAGAAAAATGCCGACGGGAGAGAATGAGGTAAAGGCTGAGCAGATGAATATTGAAATGTAATACTCTCCCCTTGCGGTGAGGCGGGATGACAAACACACAGTTCGTAGACGGTAATTGTAATGAAACATTAGTTGGCTGCACGGCAGAAGGAAATATTTATATGAAGACGAGACCGCAGTCAGGAGAAGCTAGGAGAACTAACAAAAAGAGCCCCGCGAAGAGGAACGAAAGGTGCCGTTCCAAATGCTTAAAGATTCATGAAGTGCCTCTGTCACGCTCCTAGACCTAACACAGTGCAGGTGTAAAAACATTAATGCAGGGGTCTAATGTGCACTCATATTTATAACTAATGGTGCTCTATTTCTTTTTGACGGTGTATATTTATTGACCCATGAGCTTGTGATCTTAGTTGCAGTGAAGCATTATTACGCCCATCGCTCAAACATTAAAGCACCCTAGAGAGCACCGGTGAACTGATCAGAAACAATAGCAACTAGAGCGCCGATAATGTTTCTCTTCTGAGAGCACAGTGTCTGTACCATAGACGTCGACCACAATCCCGGAAACATAAATGAGCAAAGCTTGAACAAGCAACGCTAGGAGAACTGTAACCGCCGTAAATGAAGTTCTAGTCCCTTGGTAATATAGATGAAAGCTGGCTCCTCCGAGTGCCATAGTTTCCTCAACGCGCGCAGGCACTATAGTGAACCTTGACACTTTTCGTTGACGCGGGAGACGCGGAATGTGCCTCGTCTTTTTTTTTTTTCATTTAGTAGTTAGGCTAGTTCTGTGTATTACACATACCTCATATATCATTCACCTGTGCGCTTTGTTACAGAACGTCCGCACGTACGCTTAAGTATTTAACAGCGCGACGTAATTTATCGTTTTGTAAAATAGAGCTGCGATCATTGATGAGCACTGGATCTCAATTTGCTGGTCAGGGTTTGAGTGAATATACCATGTTTGAGATTCCAAGATGGATTGTCTTGGCAATCAAAAGTATGATTGTGGGTTCTAGTACGACAGACACTTACTCTTGTCACGAAATACAAAATTATAAAACGCGAAAGGGGACAACTTCTACTACGGCAGCAAGAAAATAAACGCATTTCTGGCCCATAAAACTGAATTCAAAAGTTTCCTTAGCGCTGGATGAAAACTGGTACCTTGATCCCAGATGACCACTCTGACGATGTACTACAGCCTCTGAGATCAGCGACTGAAATTCGGTGTCGCCGCGCACAGCTGAGTGGAGAAATTGGTAGGTGCTGACGGCATTTTATTGTTGACTTGTATTCAACTTGTTCTAGCCTGTAACATTACGCTTTCGATGAAAGCAGTTTCTTTTACATTACAATTCGATTTTTTATCGAAATAAGGAAGCTTCAGTTTCTTTTCAGTGCGCCTTTAAATGTTTCACATGCAGTATAAGATCATATAAGCATCGTTCACGAAGCACAGGCTCAGTGACTTGCTATTTTAACGGCCGAATAAGAAATGCCCCCTATATGAGTGCAGCTTGGCATATTTTACATACAGCATCTTACGCATCAGGAGCACAGTTTTCGAAGTTGCTCGACAAACATCATTTTTGAAGACCCCAGCCCAGCGCATAACCATTAATTCGGAATGAGCACATTTGTTGTGGTGTGAAGTTTTTTTATGAACGCAACTTATTTCCGCATCTCGTATGATTGCACCATAGGCGTCAGTATGTCCAGGCTTCTTACCTGCAGAACATTGAGAGTTTCCGCCATTTACTCTTAAATCCCCGCCTCATCGTTTTCCTTCTGATGCCAGTCTTAACAACTTTGTACGACAGCAGCGATCATTAAATATCAAGATTCAGCGGCACGTCGCAGCTTAAGACCATACCCATCATTATGCAAATAATAGCACCTTGCAATATTCTGCACGCAGCTTATAATTAACATGTATTTGTAAGAGCAATGAACTTGTTTGATAATCGCATAACCCCGTATAACCCCGCCAGACCATACGACGACTCTAACATTTTACCGCTAACAGCTATAAAATGTAGTTACAGAGTAAGACGTGGTTTTAGTTGCGCTCAAGCCGGAACCAATTCCATATAATACATGAATTTCATTAGTAGCTACAAAGAATTAGAGTGCATATACTTCGCGCTACCACAGTCCGACCTCGTCGTGAGTAGGACGCCTGTTTCTTTTGCGCCACGCCGTCAATGGGGGCCACTGACTAAGTAGCTCACTAGAGTATTTGTGAGGAGCCAACTTTACGTGCATGACATCATTGCGATCGTTACCGCTTCCTGGTGCTTGCTTGTTCTGGAGCGATTGCTTACGCTTCAAGCACTCACACGTCTCTACTAATTATACTAAGAACAAGCGCATCTTGACATACAATTTCTTAAAGGCATTACATTTTCTCTACTTTTCAATGCAATAATTTTAAGTTTGTTGCGTTTTCACTCTTCTATACCCTGTAGCGCGTGCTCTGTCAAATCCGTTGAAGTAAACATCACATAAGTGTACGAGTTAGAATAACGACGAAAAAAGTACGTTGCATGCAACCATGCCCAGCCCCTTGCCTACCAGAGTAAATCATAGGCACAGATCATCTCTCTGCCCTAGCATGTGCTAGTCGACCTTGCTATATCAGTTGGCATTCCAAGACTAAGATAATTTCTTTGTATGTATGACGAAATATTTTCAAAGCAACATGGATTCATTGTGCGGCCGTATTGCAGTACTGCGTGTATTGCGCAGTGAGCAAACCCATCCCACTCCCTCGCTTTTTGCGTTTGTTCGTACTGTAAACAAGTAGGCGCAGTCCTTCAATGGCTGCTACGGCACGAACAGTAACGGCACGAACAGTAGTTACAAAAGTGAGGACATCTATTGTATCTGATTCAAGAAAAACAGGATTAATAACAGCCATGTCAGCAACAGGAACACACGTTTAGGAGCAAGCTGTCTGCTCTCCCTAATAAGTGTCGGGTCGGTACTGCGACACACGATCCCCGTTGCAAGGCTGGCCGTTACCGAGGCGGCTATCGGCGCCGGGTGATCAAGGTCACGTGCAACCGCAGGGCATAATGAACAGAGATGCTGCCTGTGTTAGAACGACACCGCGCGGTCAGCACCACGGCTTGCGGCTCGCAACCGCGAATGGGGTGAAAGGGAGGCGGTGTGTGGCGACTGCACTTATTACACGTCCCTTCGGTCGGGTTCACATAATTACACCTTTTGTGCAGACCGCAGATCGCAGATCCTGACGTCGACAAATACCGGAGCAACCAGCGACGATTAAACTGCACGCAATGTGTTGCGGTAAAGCAGGACAAACAGAAGAAACAACTCCTCAATTTCAAAAACACTGCGAAACTGCAGGAACGGAATGGAAAGGAAAGATAAACAGAGAGTGAAATTATTAATTCTAGATAAGACGGAATTCAAACTGGGGGCGGGAAAAACAGATCAGCCTCGCTGCCTTTAGGCGCCTCGTTCATATCTCTAAAACGTTTTACACCTTTTTAGGTGTAAAAACTCCTTTTTTCCGCTCAGAGCGCACAGCCAGGCAGAGAGGAGAGGTTCTTTAAGCCATTAATAAAAACTTGAGGTCGCAGTGCGTTCATGTTTCCTGTTCTTTGGAATTCATTTGTGCTGTCATCATTTTCAATAACCTATATCGTAACTAGTGTTTTTCACCATCCTTCACTGGAGTCTTGTAACTTCGTGAACGAACTACATTGTGCAATTAACCTGGTCGCATCTCGTTACTCTTCATCACCTATGTTTCTTCTCGGTGATAGTAATATTTTAAACATTAGGAGGGGCACTGACTCAATTACCATTAATTCCTGCTCTACATTAGCTAGACTTTCACGATTTCTGCAATTTCTTCTCCTTTTCACAAATCATTAAAGAAGCTTCTAGAATAAGAGGTACTCTTTCTACTATGCTTGAATATGTCCTGACTGCGGAACCTGTTGCGCAAATTACATATTTGCCATGACTCAGCGATCACATTTTCATAACATTCAATATTACCATTTCTCGTCCAATAAATGTGAAGAAAGGAAAAATAATTTATAATTACGATAAAGTTTACTTCACCACCATAAAAAAGTCAGCTCTGCATATATTTGAACACCTTCTTGTAAAACTTCATCAACCGCAGCGTTCAATCTAATTGAGACATGTTTGTGGCAAACGTTAGCCTTCACAGATAAGTACATACGAACCCGCAAAATCCCCTCTAACAGTAGCGCTCATTGGTACAACTCAAACATCAACCGGTTGCCTAACAACGAAAAGCATACGTACAAAACTGCGAAATAGTCATCTAACAATGACCAGCGCAAGGCTTACAAAACAGCGTCGCACGAATTCATAATGGCGTTAGAATTGGCAAAGAATACATTTTTAAACTACGTTTGGCGATGGTGGCCCTAGGAGCTCAAGTGCTATTAAACCCAACTTAAACTCACATTTTTACAAGTAACCCTTCCATCAACGCTATTCACTGACCTACGGAAGTGTTGGCTCATATTAACTCCAGGGTAAACAATACCATAACTTTGTCCGCCAAATACCAAACATCTTGCCTCAACAGGAGGCACATGTGTTAAATGGTGTTTTCCCTTGTGCAACTTTTCTATATCCAGAAATCTCCAGCTTCCAATCCACTCCCAATCGACCTCAATCGTGTTCGATATAAACTCGGTAAAATATTTGCTGATCAGGGTTAAAATCTAATCAACGCCAAGATTCTATAATATACAAGTTCTTATTTCTGCATTATACAAACAAAACCTTTTCCATGAGTCGATTTGCAAAGGTTCGATACCTGCTGCATGGAAACTTTAGAAGGAGATTCTGCTGCTCGAGTAAGGATTATCCACTAAATTACCGGCCAGTCTCGCTCTACGGTATTTCTTGCAAACGTTCTGAACACACCTCAGCATATAGCCTAGTTTTAGATTTCGCTTGTTGGTGCTAAAGGGGCTTTAGTTGGTGCGAGGCCAAAGCAGCGGGCTGCGCTAACCCTGGACACGCCACTGAGAACGAGAAATAGAAATAGCTGCTGCACCCACAGATGACACGTACAATGACTGCCTCGGAATCTGCAGGGTGCGCGTGCATGACACATTAAGCATGCTAATTAACCACTTAATAAAAGCGACGTTACAGTCATGACGAATATTAATTGAACCGAGGTTTCCAAAAGCTTCCATGCAGAAAATTTGGCTGCCCTAACCTGCATCAGAAGAGCAGCTATTCACCATTTACAATAATTCCCCTTTAAAACGTGACAAATTTTTTTAAGCCCTTAGAAACTTAGTTGCTCCGCTGCTGTTATAAAACAATAAACATTAAATTTTTATCCATAAATGCAAGTAATTTAAAACTAATTTCTTTACTTTCCGGAAGTAATGTGATGTCATTACATAGTGAGTATCGATTAGTAATGTAATTACATTAGGATTCCACTGGTAAGTTTTTTTTTTTCAAAAGCGATTTTGCCATCCAGCTAGTGTGCAAGCAGAACATGTGCGAATGCGAGGCAGCAGAGCCGTTTGGTGCGTTTTTAGTATTTTATCACACGCGCTCATTAGGTGGTTATTATAGGGTTTCTGGAATGGTTGAGCACAGTTTATTTGAAAAATCTCGCACCATTATGAGGGATTCGCAAGAACCTCTTCATGAGCGAGGCTGCGAGCCAACGTTTTTTTCCAGGGCACTTTAACTACCGGCAGCACAAAGAGAAGGCTTTGCTGATATATTACCTGCACAAACAATAAATATCGAAAGTTTAAGCTTTCAGATGGGGACCGGTGCTGCAACCTTTAAGAGGCTGATTTCAAATCCCTCACCAGGAAAGCAGATTGAATCGGAGAAGACCTTAACATTTTGGAAAGGCAACTCAATGACAACGGCTTTAGCCGTAGCGGAGGGCATGACTCGAGTTATACTGGCGGACCAGACAGTATTCAAAGATATAATACCAAATGCTGCTGCGTTAGCTTCGCTGACCTTTTCAATAAAATCGTTGCTGAAAATGTACTGCTGTTGGTCAAGTTATTTTCAAAAATGATCGTGTGCGAGCGAACGAGTTTCCGACAAAGAAGTACCCCACTTTGGAGGAACGCGAGTAATGGTGACACTACTGCCGCGAAATTCTAATAACTAAAGCTGTATTTAGCGCTGTCCCCGTGTTTCAGTGTCAACGCCTAGTACTCAAAAGGTTTCACGCGTTAAGTCGAAGATGCTTTATAACTGCCCTCTTTCATTGTCATGAATACAATGCTTCCGTGCTCGTTGTTATTGCGCCTATTACCATCTAAGTATTTTAAAATGCTCCTTGGCGGACATTTATATGCAGTTATGTTTCATCCCCTTCATGGATCACTGCCTTGTCGTGGCGGAGGGGCTTGCGAAACTCGATGAAGTCGTGAGCTCTGCTGTGTAGGGCCACCCAAGATAGACAGGTCACGGCAGAGAGTTTTGACAAAATGTGATTCCCTGGAGAAGGTAATGGCAACCCACTCCAGTATTTCCTGCCAAGAAAACCCTATGGCCAGTCACAATACCATTAATGATATGGCACCGGAAGCTGAGCCCCCCAGGTTGGAAGGCGTCCCACATGTTACCGGGGATGAACAAAGGGCGATTAATAGAAGCTCCAGGACGAATGAAGCGGCTGGGCTAAAGCCAAACGGACGTTCAGTTGTGGATGTGTCGGGAAGCGACCGGAAAGTCCGATGTTGCAAAGAGATGTATCACATAGCAACATGGAATGTAAGATCTATGACGCAAGGTAAACTGGATATCGTCAAGCGAGAAATGGACAGATTGAACATTGATATCTTGGGTATCAGCGAGCTCAAGTGGACCGGAATGGGAAAATTTTAGCTCCGGCGACCATTATGTCTTTTATTGTGGGCACGAATCCAAGAGAAGGAATGGGGTCGCTCTCATAGTAAACAGAAGAATGGGCAAAGCAGTGCTAGGGTACAACCCCAAAAACGACCGAATGATTTCACTTCGGATCCAAGGTCACCCTTTCAACATAACAGTTATCCAAGTCTATGCACCGACCACTACTGCTGAAGAAGCTGACGTTGAGAGATTTTATGCGGACCTACAATGCCTTTTAGACCGCACCCCATCATCAGACGTCGTTTTTCTCATAGGAGACTGGAATGCTAAGGTAGGGAGTGAAGAAATATCCGGAATTACAGGCAAGTTCGGTCTTGGTGAGCCAAATGAAGCTGGGCAGAGGCTAGTAGAGTTTTGTCAAGAAAACAACCTGACCATAGCGAATACTCATTTTCAACAGCACAAGAGGCGCCTGTACACATGGACTTCACCGGACGGTCTGTACAGGAATCAGATCGATTATATTATTTACCGGCAGAGATGGAGAAGCGCTATACAAGCAGTAAAAACAAGGCCTGGGGCCGATTGTGGCACCGATCATCAGCTTCTTGTTGCCAAGATTAAGCTTCGATTGAGGAAAACGCAGAAAACTAGAAGGCCTTTCAGGTATAATCTGGATCAAGTTCCGTTAGAATATGCTGTGGAAGTGAGAAATCGATTTCAAGAATTAGATCTAGAAGACATAGAGCCCGAAGAGATGTGGACTGATGTTCGTGATATAATACAAGTTGCTACTAAGGCAGTTCCAAAGCAAAAGAAGTGCAATAAAGCAATCTGGTTATCTGAAGAGGCTTTGCAAATAGCTGAGGAAATGAGGATGGCAAAAGTTATGGGGGAAAGAGAAATATACAAGGTTCTCAATGCGGATTTTCAGAAAATAGCGAGGAGAGATAAGAATGCCTTCCTGAATATACAGTGCCAAGCAGTTGAGGACAACAGCCAATTAAGGAACACAAGAGCTCTGTATAAGACAATCAAAGATATCAAAGGAAGCTTCTGTGCTAAGCTGGGCGTGATAAAGGACAAACGAGGCAAGGACCTCACTGAAGCCGCAGAGATAAAGAAGAGGTGGCAGGAATACACAGAAGAACTGTACAAGAAGGACCCGAATGTGCAAACCCAACATAAGACGGTTGTGGTCACTGATCTCGAGCCGGGCATCCTGAAGAGTGAAGTTGAATGGGCCTTAGCCAGCCTTGCTAAGAACAAAGCTAGCGGAATTGATGGCATTCCAGCTGAGTTGCTTCAAAACCTCAACCATAACGCTGTTAACATTCTGCATACATTATGTCAGAAGATTTGGACAACCCTGCAGTGGCCACAGGATTGGAGGAGGTCAGTTTACATCCCCATTCCAAAGAAAGGCAGTGCCAAAGATTGTTCCAACTACCGCACGATCGCGCTTATTTCGCATGCTAGCAAGGTGATGTTGAAAATCCTCCAAGGTAGGCTGCAGCAGTATGTGGATCGGAAGCTTCCGGACGTTCAAGCTGGGTTTCGCAAGGGCAGAGGAACTAGAGACCAAATTGCCAACCTTCGCTGGATCATGGAAAAAGCAAGAGAGTTCCAGAAACCCATCCACTTCTGCTTTATTGATTATGCGAAAGCGTTTGACTGCATAGATCACAGCAGATTGTGGCAAGCTCTCCAAGAGTTTGGAGTTCCAATTCACCTCATCTGTCTCCTCAGGAACCTGTATGAAGGACAAGAGGCCACAGTCAGAACTGGGCATGGTCTTACTGATTGGTTTCCAATTGAGAAAGGAGTGAGGCAAGGCTGCATACTGTCGCCCTGCCTATTTAACCTATATGCAGGGTGCATCATGAGGAAGGCCGGTCTGGACGAGTCTTCAGCTGGAGTGAAGTGCTGGAAAATGTATCAACAACCTTAGATATGCGGATGATACCACTTTAATGGCAGAAAGTGAAGCGAAACTCAAGAGACTTCTGATGCGCGTACAAGAAGAGAGTGAGAAGTTTGGGCTTAAATTGAACATTCAAAAGACAAAGATCATGGCGTCTTGCCATATCAAGTCCTGGAGCATCAAGGGACAAGAAGTGGAAGCTGTGACAGATTTTCTCTTCTTGGGCTCCAAGATTACCTCGGAAGGAGACTGCAGCCATGAAATTAGGAGACGCCTGCTTCTGGGAAAGAGAGCAATGGTTAGCCTTGACCGCGTAGTAAAGAGCAGAGACATTAGTCTGCCAACCAAGATCCGTATAACTCGTGCTATGGTCTTTCCAGTTGTGATGTATGGATGCGAGAGTTGGACTGTGAAAAAGGCTGACCGCCGAAGAATTGACGCGTTTGAATTGTGGTGCTGGCGAAGACTCTTGAGAGTTCCTTGGACTGCCAGAAGATCAAATCAGTCAATATTGTCGACCATAAACCCTGACTGCTCATTGGAGGGTCAAATTCTAAAGTTAAAGCTCAGCTACTTTGGTCATCTGATGAGAAGAGAGGAGTCGCTGGAGAAAGATTTGATGTTGGGAAAGGTTGAGGGTCGCCGGAGAAGGGGTAGGCAGCGAACGCGATGGTTAGATGGCATCCTCGAGGCACTGCAGATGAAGTTATGTGATGTTAGGAAGATAGTGAGAGACCGGAAAGCGTGGCGTGACATTGACAATAGGGTCACGAAGAGTCGGACACGACTGAACGACTGAACTGAACTGAACTGATGTTTCATTGGCCGCAGTAGTTCAGAAGCAGGGCGTAATAAAAGTTTTATCTGTCCGAAATATTAATCAGTTCCTTCAATTGCTCGACCACAAAAATCGTCATCTCAAACTTCCTGTACTTGAGATGCCCCCAAGAATGTCTTCTTCCCGCCAATTCAGATTTCTGCGAGTGACAAAGCTGTTTTCTTTGTCGCTAGTAGAAATCCAACATCGAGAACACTCAAGAACACTCAGAGGCTCTCGCAACTGCGCGCTACTTGTGAGCCATACTCGTGAGTTGTGGTGGCAAAATAGAACTTTGCTATTCAGATGAAATTTGCGGATTTCTTGCAAAACTGAGCATGGTCAGCGCAGGAACAAATACTCATATTAAACTTAAGGTCACCATACACGTAACCGTCTCGTCGGTTTCTTATAGGTGTTGACTGAAAATATGTTCCGCTTTCAAGGAAATATGAAAACGTTTTCTGTGGTAAGAAAATATGCACGAATCATGGATATGCATTCAGATCAGCTGATCCCCAAACAACAGTCCTTGATGTTCTCATAGAATGAAACCGCAGTGCTCCCCCATTTCGTTGTCTTCGGGTTTTATGCTTCGAAAACCCGGCTTCTCTTGATCCTCCGCGAAAAGCTCTGCTGTAGACACAGCTAAGCGATGCTGCTATCGAGCGGAAGTGATTAAGGCCGTGCAGCCTGACGCTGTATCCCTAATCCGGCAAAGGATTTGGCTAAAGTGGTGTTGACCGCGACTCTGCCCCCTTTCTCTCCCACCTTACGTAGTACGCGGAACGTAAAGGAGCTGTGGGCCTGCCATCGACACTATGTTCGAAGCTGAAGAGAGCCCGGAAGTGTAGGCTTTCAGGTTACTCAGCGACTTAATTGCTTGGTTTGCAGACGCAGCTTTCACACAACTACACGCCAAATCAGTGGCCTGCCAACTGCTCTCCTCAGTTATAGCTTCTGAGATTCATGTGACTAGGAGCTTTCGACTGTACTGAATTTAATCAGGGCCTAAATATCACGGTTTGAGTAGCAGCCGTAAGTATACTATAAACAAGGAGATATTATATACATCTTGTATTTGCGGGTCTTAGCCACAATCAAGTCGTAGTGAAATAAGAGCAATGCTAAAAAGCGTAATTATTTTCGCTATTTTGTTTCATATGCCTGTAGTTCACTTTTCTGCGCTCAAAAAGTATTACTTGGAGTAAGGGAGTAGTTATTCACTGACACCCACCCATGCACATCCATACGGCTACAACGGAATTTTACAGCTTTCTAGGAAACGTCGTGGCTGAAGACCAATTCCTCTTATTCTGGCACTCAAACCCAGGACTAGCGCCTTTCCTGGACAGTCTCTCTACCAACTGAGCTAACCCGGAAGGGTAGCAGAGAAGACGGTAGGATAAGAAAAACTTCGATCAAGAACTCAAAGTGGAAAGTGTATCGGCCCAATGTTTAGGGGGCCCCTATAGATTCTACGAAGCACTACTTTCATTTTCATTTTTGCCTGCTAACTAATGACTGCTTTGCGCAGTAACTTTCGTTGTAGCTAATATACACTGGCCGCAGAGAGAGCCAGCATCCCTTACGTGTTTAGGCAGGCCAGCAGGCATTTTTGTATATATAGGACTGGTGAAGAAACCGCATTGCATTTTTGTTCCTTTTTGCAGCATTGACTGCAATGTATTCCATTTTATCAAATGATATTGTTGACGATTATGTTCTGCTCTAAGATGTCATCGTAGAAGTATCTTACCAGGCTGTTAAATTTACTTGGAAAGTTGAGTTAAAATTTCTAAAATTAGATGTAAGCAAAACTAAGAGTACAAAACAATCTATTTACATGTCAAGTAAATGTCACCTGCTGTTTTACCATTCCTTCTTCATATGAGACACTGTTAGGTGTGCAGTAATCTTGGTGAAAGCCAATAAACAGGTAACCTTCGGCAGGATATCAGGCCACCTGACAAATGTTATTGAGAGCTTCCATTTCCTCGCTCAATGACGGTGTTAACTTGTCACATTCCTCCTTACAAAGCGACAGTTTGGATATGTATTGCCATCATAAAATATTTTGCATTGCTTGGTAAGGCGTTTTCATGCTATATAAGTTACCAGCGTAAAATGAAGACAAAATGCAACGGGCACTGATGATCGTACGAGGCGCCCGCATTCCATTGTCCGAGGATACTATTCTGCCCAGACCTCTCAGACAGCAGTTTAGTATGGGCCTCTGTACGCTTGAGCGGGTTTCAAAATGAATGCGCTTTTTATTACACCGGCAGGCAGCCTGAGATATAAGGGCAATATTTAAGGTCCAAGACGTACCTGGCGGTGGACCTCGGGATCCCCGATAGCTTCAAGAAAGGCCTCCGTGCCGGTCAAAGCCACGGAGAACTGAGGCGCCCCCGGCTGTGACTGCAATGCTAATTGCTCGATATCTACGGTGCGGTCCAGAAGGCTTTTCCTGGGGCCCTGGCGGCGAGCACACAGGAGCTGGCATTGCTGCTTGGGTAGCGGAGATCTACCGACAGTCTCGTATGGCGCTCGGCTGTGGGCGGGAGTTATCGCCATCCCACCGCTGCCGCCAAAATGTTTCGGGGTAGAAGTACACTTAGGACATAGACGCATATGGGGAAGGATCAAAGTCGCAGGCGACCGACGCAGTCACAAAAGATGATGATGATGGTGTACTAAGTAACATACATGTATGTATGTATGTATGTATGTATGTATGTATGTATGTATGTATGTATGTATGTATGTATGTATGTATGTATGTATGTATGTATGTATGTATGTATGTATGTATGTATGTATGTATGTATGTATGTATGTATGTATGTATGTATGTATGTATGTATGTATGTATGTATGTATGTATGTATGAATGCATGTATGTATGTGTGCATGAATGTATGTATGCATGTATGTATGTATGCATGTATGTATGTATGTATGAATGTATATATATATGCATATTCAGTTCAGTTCAGGCGTTCAGTCGTGTCCGACTCTTCGTGACCCTATGGACCATGTCACGCCACGCTTTCCGGTCTCTCACTATCTTCTTAACATCACATAGCTTCATCTGCAATGCCTCGAGAATGCCATCTAACCATCGCGTTCGCTGCCTACCCCTTCTCCGGCGACCCTCAACCTTTCCCAACATCAAATCTTTCTCCAGCGACTCCTCTCTTCTCATCAGATGACCAAAGTAGCTGAGCTTTAACTTTAGAATTTGACCCTCCAATGAGCAGTCAGGGTTTATACATATATACATATATACATATATACATACATATATACATATATATATACATACATATATACATATATACATATATATATATATCTATATATATATATATATATATATATATATATATATATATATATATATATATATAGACATGGATTGCTTGTTACTAATGGGCCAGAGTTAAATTCAAACAGGGGGTCACACAACTTTCCCGATTATCTATTTTATTCCAACAGTTTCGGACGGTGGACCGTCCTTCTTCAAGGTAGAATTGAGTATGGAGAATAAGTCTGCACATTACGCCACTGTTAGGAGAGGGAGAAGGAATTCTCGCTCTCCGTCTTTGGAGAAGCAAACATTACTGAAAAGATAGAAAGGGCGAAAAGCTCCAGTTGATTATTGGCTGGTGATGCAACAAAGACGGAGAAAGAGAGAAACAAACAAAAAAAAAGGGGGGGGGGAGAGAAAAGGGGCAAAAAGAGAAAGTGGAGAGCCGACGAATGTTACATACGCGTCGTGCTTCCACGAAGACGACACTACAAGCAAGACAAGTCTCTCTCGAAGGAAAGTTCAGAATAACATAAAAAAAAAAATAAAAAAATCTAATAATAAAAAAAACAAAAACAAAACAAAAAAATACTGAAAAACAGACAACGCGAGCATGCACACCAGGACAGCCCGCTCCCCAGCGGTGCAGGTGTTCAAGAAACCGTTGGGATAAGAGTTATGTGTTCTAGACGGAGTTGTTCCACCCCGCGACACGCCAGCGATCGGAGTCAGGGCGGCGCGCCGCCGCGGCGACGAAAGAGCCGTCGGCCAGACGCGCTCTCCCGAAACCCGAAACCCAATGCCGCAGCCGGGCATTCGCGTCAAGTGGTTCCCGCGAGCGTGTCCTAAGTAAAGACGTTTGTTGCGGGATAGAAAACCGACCAGAGGGGGGAGGCCAAGGAGCTAAATAGCGAACAGTATAGTTTGCGTGAGAAGGAGGAAATTCTTAGGAGCGGGCAAATGGGGGGAGATAAAGGCGTTGTCTATTAGTTATGTAGGCTTTTCAGAAAGGCAAAGTTGCCCAATGTTTCATTAATTCCATGGGATAGAGTCTGAAATTTGTGTATGAAGTACGATTCTCTTTGTTCTCTTTGTCGATTTGTTTGGAAGCCTGATTGAAGGAGAATGACCCGAATGTTTTCGAAAGTGTGGTTTGGAAGGCACAGGTGCTTAGAAAAAGGGAGATTTGGCAGTGTGTGGACGTGGGCCTTGTGGTTATTGAAACGAAACCTGAATGGTGTTTCGGTCTGGCCGACGTATTCCATGCCGCACACACCGCAGCTTAGCATGTATACCACATTGGCACTGTCGCAGTTCAAGGATTCTTTGATCTTAAAGGTGAAATCAGAGAAGTTGCCCTTTACAATATTTGTCGCCTGCACATGATTGCAAACTTTACAGCGTGGTTTTCCGCACGGTTTACATCCGGGGTTAGGGTTAGCATTGGCGGTCGTTTTAGATTTAACTAACATGTCCTTTAGGTTTCTAGAGCGCCGATACACTGCTCTCGGTGGCTGTTTGAAAATGGAAGCCAAGTGACTGCTTTGCTGGATTATATTAAAATGTTTCGAGAGGATATTATTAACCCGTGGCATGTTTGAGGAATGTGTAAGAACGAGATTTGTTGGCCTGTCGTTCTGCTGTGATTTTTCAAAATTGATTATTTCATTTCTGTCTAAGCCTCGAGCTTTCCCAATAGCATCATCAACAATGAAGGGAGGGTATTCCTTTTGCAGAAGATTTGTTTTTAGTTGCTCCGCATGGCGGTCAAAGTCATCTAGCTCAGAGCAAATCCGTCGGAATCTATGGGCCTGTGAGTACGGTATGCTGGTCTTACAGTGGTGTGGGTGGCTGCTTTTGAAATGTAGGTACTGCTGGCGGTCGGTAGGTTTCCGGTATAGGGTAGTCTTAAGAACGTTGCCTTTTCTCTGTATTGTAACGTCCAAGAAGTTAATTAAGGATTTAGAAAAGCTGTGAGTGAACGATATGGATGGGTGAAATGAATTGTAATTTTGTATAAATGTTAACAGGCTGGCTTCGTCGTGGGGCCAAATGAGGAAAATATCGTCAAGAAAACGTTTATAGAGGAGGGGTTTCAGAGACTGAGTGTCCAGGAATTGCTTCTCGAGGGCCGCCATGAATATATTGGCATAAGCCGGTGCCACCTTGGTTCCCATCGCCGTACCGTTAACCTGAAGGTAGTGTCTTCCCTCAAATTCGAAGTTATTGTGATTAAGCACCAGGCTAAGAATAGTGGAGAGGGTTTCCTCATCCAGGTTCACCGAGGGGTCCGTCTTAAGGTATGCATCCACTGCCGCGCGTATGCCGTCTGAATGGGGGATATTCGTGTACAGGGATGTTACGTCCATTGTGACTAAAAAGCTTTCCGTCGGAATTTCGAGGTTGGACACGACCCTCAGGAAATGATTTGTGTCCTTAATGTAGGCAGGGATAGTTGGTATAATGTCCTTAAATAGGAAGTCAAGGACTGCGGAAATATTTTCGGTGAGTGTACTGTTACTTGACACAATTGGACGGCCGGGACGGTTGGGTTTGTGAATTTTTGGGAGGAGGTAGAATCGCCCGGGAACCGGTTTGATGGGCTTCATTGCTTTAAACATATCCTGGGATATCTTTTGCTTTTGAAACAGAGACTCTAATTGATTGTTGATTTTGGTTTCAAACTCTCTTGTGGGATCGCTATCCAATTTAGTGTAGAAACGTTTATCTTCCAATTGTCGGAAACCTTCTGTTAAATATTCTGCCTTGTCCATAACAACAATAGCGCCGCCTTTGTCCGCAGGTTTGATGATGATGTCGGACCGCTGACTCAAAGCGTCGAGTGCTTGGCGCTCTTCGGGTGACAGGTTGTTACGGACTGCATTAGGTTTTGATTTTGTATACGCAGCCAGAATATCCTTTTGAACAGCAGCGATGTACATATCTAAATGTTTGTCTCTGTGTTCCCTTGGTGTCCATGATTTATCAGATATCCCCGGTATGTTAATTTCACGCTTCGTTTCGTGGTTACTGAAGTATTCACGGAGACGCAGACTCCTTGCAAAGTTATCTAAATCTTGAAATAACTGAAATTCATTGAATTTTCCTGTCGTAGGGCAGAATGTTAGGCCCCTAGCGAGCAACGTTCGTTCCGAAGGTGAGAGCGGCAGACTCGACACATTCACTACATTATCATTAGCCATGGTAGACTGGTTTCCAGCAGACCCGCAAGGCTGGCGAGGGGCTACTTTATCTTTAGCCATCGTGCCACCGTGAGCTGCCACCGTGGAGGGTCCTCGCGGCTGATGGGTTCCACCTGAGCTTCGAGGGCGTGGCTGTCGTGTGCGAGCACGTGAAACGCACACTTGGCGCCTCGACCCCGACGACACGGTGGAACTCCCGTCAACATCCGACGCCAAGGACTTCAGGTGGCTGCAGGACAGTAGTGAATTCAACTGGGATTCGCCCGCTGTCTCAGGAACCCGAGACACCCCCCGTGCCACCCCGCCGCCGATACATGACCAGGAAGGCCTGCAGCGAGGCGGCACGGCACGGCCACCGCAGCGATTGACTCGCTACCGCCACAGGTACGGCCCGCTCCCCAAATACGCATTCACGTTCATTCCTAAAAATCCGTAAGATTACAGAAAAACGCATCCGATACCGCGCTCACGTTAAAACACTTACGCAGTACTGTGAATCGAAAACAATACCAAAGGGTTTGCGGCTACAGCTATCCCCGGCTATGACAACTCTGAACGACGATGAAGAGGCGGAGTGGAATGGCATTCTACATGACAGCTCACTGCGCCTTATGGACCTAATCATAAGACATAGCCATCGAAAAGCTCTCGAACTTGAACATATGGAAGAATGCTGCCGCCGCGAACAATCATTCACGGAAAATGAACTAATTGAGCTCCGCGAATTTGAAAATCGCAAAACAACAGAAATCAATGAAAAGAAAATAAAAAAACTCAGCCGGGATGGTGTGGTCCCTACGCCTAGCTATCCTCTAACACCGCCTGTGGCCAAGGATAAACCAGCCCTACCTGTGGCTAAAGATAAAGTAGCCCCTCGCCAGCCTTGCGGGTCTGCTGGAAACCAGTCTACCATGGCTAATGATAATGTAGTGAATGTGTCGAGTCTGCCGCTCTCACCTTCGGAACGAACGTTGCTCGCTAGGGGCCTAACATTCTGCCCTACGACAGGAAAATTCAATGAATTTCAGTTATTTCAAGATTTAGATAACTTTGCAAGGAGTCTGCGTCTCCGTGAATACTTCAGTAACCACGAAACGAAGCGTGAAATTAACATACCGGGGATATCTGATAAATCATGGACACCAAGGGAACACAGAGACAAACATTTAGATATGTACATCGCTGCTGTTCAAAAGGATATTCTGGCTGCGTATACAAAATCAAAACCTAATGCAGTCCGTAACAACCTGTCACCCGAAGAGCGCCAAGCACTCGACGCTTTGAGTCAGCGGTCCGACATCATCATCAAACCTGCGGACAAAGGCGGCGCTATTGTTGTTATGGACAAGGCAGAATATTTAACAGAAGGTTTCCGACAATTGGAAGATAAACGTTTCTACACTAAATTGGATAGCGATCCCACAAGAGAGTTTGAAACCAAAATCAACAATCAATTAGAGTCTCTGTTTCAAAAGCAAAAGATATCCCAGGATATGTTTAAAGCAATGAAGCCCATCAAACCGGTTCCCGGGCGATTCTACCTCCTCCCAAAAATTCACAAACCCAACCGTCCCGGCCGTCCAATTGTGTCAAGTAACAGTACACTCACCGAAAATATTTCCGCAGTCCTTGACTTCCTATTTAAGGACATTATACCAACTATCCCTGCCTACATTAAGGACACAAATCATTTCCTGAGGGTCGTGTCCAACCTCGAAATTCCGACGGAAAGCTTTTTAGTCACAATGGACGTAACATCCCTGTACACGAATATCCCCCATTCAGACGGCATACGCGCGGCAGTGGATGCATACCTTAAGACGGACCCCTCGGTGAACCTGGATGAGGAAACCCTCTCCACTATTCTTAGCCTGGTGCTTAATCACAATAACTTCGAATTTGAGGGAAGACACTACCTTCAGGTTAACGGTACGGCGATGGGAACCAAGGTGGCACCGGCTTATGCCAATATATTCATGGCGGCCCTCGAGAAGCAATTCCTGGACACTCAGTCTCTGAAACCCCTCCTCTATAAACGTTTTCTTGACGATATTTTCCTCATTTGGCCCCACGACGAAGCCAGCCTGTTAACATTTATACAAAATTACAATTCATTTCACCCATCCATATCGTTCACTCACAGCTTTTCTAAATCCTTAATTAACTTCTTGGACGTTACAATACAGAGAAAAGGCAACGTTCTTAAGACTACCCTATACCGGAAACCTACCGACCGCCAGCAGTACCTACATTTCAAAAGCAGCCACCCACACCACTGTAAGACCAGCATACCGTACTCACAGGCCCATAGATTCCGACGGATTTGCTCTGAGCTAGATGACTTTGACCGCCATGCGGAGCAACTAAAAACAAATCTTCTGCAAAAGGAATACCCTCCCTTCATTGTTGATGATGCTATTGGGAAAGCTCGAGGCTTAGACAGAAATGAAATAATCAATTTTGAAAAATCACAGCAGAACGACAGGCCAACAAATCTCGTTCTTACACATTCCTCAAACATGCCACGGGTTAATAATATCCTCTCGAAACATTTTAATATAATCCAGCAAAGCAGTCACTTGGCTTCCATTTTCAAACAGCCACCGAGAGCAGTGTATCGGCGCTCTAGAAACCTAAAGGACATGTTAGTTAAATCTAAAACGACCGCCAATGCTAACCCTAACCCCGGATGTAAACCGTGCGGAAAACCACGCTGTAAAGTTTGCAATCATGTGCAGGCGACAAATATTGTAAAGGGCAACTTCTCTGATTTCACCTTTAAGATCAAAGAATCCTTGAACTGCGACAGTGCCAATGTGGTATACATGCTAAGCTGCGGTGTGTGCGGCATGGAATACGTCGGCCAGACCGAAACACCATTCAGGTTTCGTTTCAATAACCACAAGGCCCACGTCCACACACTGCCAAATCTCCCTTTTTCTAAGCACCTGTGCCTTCCAAACCACACTTTCGAAAACATTCGGGTCATTCTCCTTCAATCAGGCTTCCAAACAAATCGACAAAGAGAACAAAGAGAATCGTACTTCATACACAAATTTCAGACTCTATCCCATGGAATTAATGAAACATTGGGCAACTTTGCCTTTCTGAAAAGCCTACATAACTAATAGACAACGCCTTTATCTCCCCCCATTTGCCCGCTCCTAAGAATTTCCTCCTTCTCACGCAAACTATACTGTTCGCTATTTAGCTCCTTGGCCTCCCCCCTCTGGTCGGTTTTCTATCCCGCAACAAACGTCTTTACTTAGGACACGCTCGCGGGAACCACTTGACGCGAATGCCCGGCTGCGGCATTGGGTTTCGGGTTTCGGGAGAGCGCGTCTGGCCGACGGCTCTTTCGTCGCCGCGGCGGCGCGCCGCCCTGACTCCGATCGCTGGCGTGTCGCGGGGTGGAACAACTCCGTCTAGAACACATAACTCTTATCCCAACGGTTTCTTGAACACCTGCACCGCTGGGGAGCGGGCTGTCCTGGTGTGCATGCTCGCGTTGTCTGTTTTTCAGTATTTTTTTGTTTTGTTTTTGTTTTTTTTATTATTAGATTTTTTTATTTTTTTTTTTATGTTATTCTGAACTTTCCTTCGAGAGAGACTTGTCTTGCTTGTAGTGTCGTCTTCGTGGAAGCACGACGCGTATGTAACATTCGTCGGCTCTCCACTTTCTCTTTTTGCCCCTTTTCTCTCCCCCCCCCCTTTTTTTTTGTTTGTTTCTCTCTTTCTCCGTCTTTGTTGCATCACCAGCCAATAATCAACTGGAGCTTTTCGCCCTTTCTATCTTTTCAGTAATGTTTGCTTCTCCAAAGACGGAGAGCGAGAATTCCTTCTCCCTCTCCTAACAGTGGCGTAATGTGCAGACTTATTCTCCATACTCAATTCTACCTTGAAGAAGGACGGTCCACCGTCCGAAACTGTTGGAATAAAATAGATAATCGGGAAAGTTGTGTGACCCCCTGTTTATATATATATATATATATATATATATATATATATATATATATATATATATGTATATATGTATGTATGTACCGTCTTTGCCAAAAGTAACCGAGCAGCCCAGCCGGCCAGCGGTGCAGGCAAGGGACCGAGCTGCGGCACTACCATCGCCGTCGCTGGCCGCTACTCTCCGGCGGCGAGCGTAATCTCACTGACGCAAGCATTCTCCCTCACTCCTCTTCTTTGGATAATAAAACGTAAGCGAGTATCATGTGCAGTGCTCCCGTAGTTGCAGCGAATGGACAAATGCATGCTTTTCTAATCGTTTGGATTGTCCCGGAAGTATGGGGAGGAATTGATATTAAACTCGATGCACTTTTCCAGCGATTTCCAGCC
Source organism: Amblyomma maculatum (assembly GCF_055883805.1). Classification (NCBI taxonomy): domain Eukaryota; kingdom Metazoa; phylum Arthropoda; class Arachnida; order Ixodida; family Ixodidae; genus Amblyomma; species Amblyomma maculatum. Next base: position 41,482,920 of record NC_139349.1, on the reverse strand, counting down.
GTCTGTTGTGAACACTACCGGATTTGCTGCCACGCTAAGTCAAGCTGAAGGAGAGAAAATTAAAAGACTTCCAAATGTTTCATGTGGCCCTCTTGCAGCATACCTTCTTTCCCGCTATTTGGTAACGTACTAAAAGCTCGTAGTGTTCTCCGCGTTGGTAATTACGTTCATGTATTAGCCTGCAGCCAATCTATTCGTTTAATGAGTGAACTGCATAAAAATGTAATTATAACACCTTAAACATATCTCACCCATTTTCTCAATAAGTACGGCCTTTTTTTTTTTTTTCTTATACTAGGGAACACCATGCGACCAACCTAACAGCAATATGTCCGGGAAGTGAAAAGAAATTCAGACAGCGGCATTTGGTTTGGACTGCGAACTACTTTTGCGTTACTGTCTATCACCTAGCGACTTGAATGGTAGTTTAGTGCCCGTTGACAGAGTGGTGCATCGGTGACTCGATAAATAAGTTGCGGGAATAGAACCTTCAAGTCAGACAAAAGATCAAACTCGCAAACCTGAGAGTCCCATCATTACTGAACTCCCTGGATGCAAAAAGGTGAAGATTAATTAGGAGGGCCTTTCAATGCAAGTGGAAGAAAGACGTCTTCGTAGGCATCCTTCGCAATAGCAAGGCTTTCTTGGGGGAATCATATGCTAGGGAATATTTGCATCACTTATTCGGCATTGCCAAATATTTTTTGAAGCAGTTACAATCTCTGCTCAAATTTTCGGCTTTCTGTTGGGCGTTGCAACCGCGAAAACCATTACGCACTTCTGTGCGTTAACAAGCGGCGGCAAATGCGACATTAACGGATTTGCCTCATTGCGTGGACAAGAATAGCCGCACTAGAAGCAGCAAAAAATATCGCTTCGTTTTTATTTCTCTCTAGCGCAGCGAAGTGTCATCATTGCAGACTAGGAATCGCAGGAAAAACTAAACACATTCTATCATGCCCTGTCTGACTGTGCTAACTTTTCGAATCATTTCATCTACGGGAGCTGTGTACTGGTATTCTAAATGCAAGTCGTTCTAACGAAAAGCGTAGCTTCACAATTCCAGCCCGAAATCAGCGTTGAGCGAGGTTTGCTATGCACAGCGCCCTCTATGACTGGCATAGCGTGCTAAAGTAACGAAATCGTGCGTCGCACATGGTACCTGCTTACATCTTATCATCCCAAGAAAGATAGCGAGGGAGCAGCCTTACGTCAGAGAACTTACAGTCGCAGCCAGCGAGCAGCAGCCACTGACGGCGACCGCCACGCCGCCGCTCGGCTCCGAGCTTGCTCCGCCAGCCAACTGGGCTGCTCGCTTACTTTTCGCAAAGACGGTATGTATGTATGTATGTATGTATGTATGTATGTATGTATGTATGTATGTATGTATGTATGTATGTATGTATGTATGTATGTATGTATGTATGTATGTATGTATGTATGTATGTATGTATGTATGTATGTATGTATGTATGTATGTATGTATGTATGTATGTATGTATGTATGTATGTATGTATGTATGTATGTATGTATGTATGTGCATATGTGTGTGTGTGCGTGTGCGTGTGTGCGGGTGTGCTGCGTGTGTGTGTCCCAGATAAATGTAGCCAAGATTTAAAAAACACAATGAGCCACATCGCAGTCAAATTAATTAAGAACTGTTCAGAGTCGCCTACGCTAGTCTACAATAGATTTCATTCATCGAAGTTAAATAATTAGTAAAGAATAATTAGCTATTTTTTTAATTATTGCCTTGACAGAAAACGTGTCGATGCAAACGTTGTAGATCTCGAAAAACAGCCAGCTATGTTGTTTCCATCACGCTATGACTTACACCTCCATAATTATAGGCTTCAAATAGTGCTGCCACGTGACCAGCTATTATTTAAATCATTCGCCAAGTACGTACAATTTGTTCAGTCATACTTTCCACATACATTTCTCCGCGCTTAACATTCTCACATCTGCTTTTGGTGGGAATTTCTGGCGACAGGCACTTCTGATTCGGTGCCTTGTCTGCTGAAGCCAAGAAAGTGGAAATATAAAATGGAGATGAAGATCAGCATGAGGAGTATTATGACTGGCAATACAAGCAGCAGTCTAGATGGAAGAAATTTAAAGTGGCACATGGCAATGAAGTTTATTTTCACTTACTACGCTTGAAAATATTCCCAGACAGAGATGCATAAAATTTACCCCAATTTCTTATGTGCATATTATGTTAAGTTAACCAGTATAGCTGCACAGAAATTACGACTCATACCTATTAGGCTAGCACATAACGAGCGAGAAATTCCGTAAGCCGACATAGCTTCCGGAGTCTTTACACAGCCCTGTTCTATAAGTATAGAAGCACGTTTTGGTTAGCATACATATCCCCCTGAAAAAGTTTCTAACGCAAATATCCCCGAAAAACGATTGTATGGATTCGTATTAGAAGTGAGGAATTTGTTACACTCCCCGACGTCCCAGTATTATCTGGTAAAAATTGAATTTCTCTATTGTAATTGGTTACAGGAAGACTACGGGGTGCGTCATAATAATAGCAGAAGGAGTGAAACCTTAAACAATAAATCCTAACAATAAATACAATAAACCTCTTCAGCTTTTGTTCTTGGTGATAAAAGCCTCTGCTCATCAAAAGAATACTAAGATTGTTGTACGCCGCCGCTCTAGACCCGTGGATTTCGCTTCCAGGTTTCGAGAGCTAAGCGCGATAAAACCAGACATTTTCTAGAATTATAAGTAATTGGTATTTGGCGGTATGTTTTGGATCAAGGGTTGAAAAATGAGCAACTTAAGAAATTGAATGTCTTGAACCTATCCGATAGTTAATTTCTGCGCGTCACCTTCTAAAACGGCAGGCAGCTAAAGCGCACAGGGAATCAACAGAAACTCAAGATTACGCAGCGAGTGTAATAGGAAATCATTTCCCCTAAAGGCCACCCAGCTTGGAGGTGCACTCTAAAAAAGAGTGAGAACTGAAAAAGAAGTCAAGGTGAAGGGACTCTAATGCCAGAAGTTACAGCAAATATAAAAATGAAATCGTTCCTACCGGATGACACTGCATGTGCTGAGCGCCCCAAGTCGCTCGCACACACCCTTGTGAAAGCTCTAGCTATTTTGGACACGTGCCGTGTCAGACCATTACTGGTCAACCTCCTTTTTCTCGTCCTCTTCTCTTTTATAGGGGTTATCGAAATGCCGCGGCGGCAAGGCAAACATTGTAGGGCTTCCTTTTCGATCTCTTCTGTGTGGCGCATTTTGGATGCTTTTGATCTCTTTGTATGGTAACACAAATGCGCTACCACGAATCGGAGTAAAAAAGAAATTCCTGGACGTATTCACATTCGTTCAATACGACACGGGTGCAAGGTCTCCTTCACTGACCCTATTGAAAGGCACAGCTAACTTGTAGGTTTCGTTTATATATACGCATATTCCCTTTTGACACGGCGTACAGGTTTTCGGACGTCACTTTCCAAATTTTATTTCTCACATTTCTAGCGTCATTCTAGATGTGTCAGTGGTGCTGGCGAAGTTTAATATTTCTTCAAAACAGAATCGAAGAGTCAGTTCTTGCTTAGAAATGAAAATAGTTGATCCAAAGCAATACATAGGGATGGACATTGCCAGTTCCACGTCTCGGCTAGGAAATAGTAGTTTGATGCTGTCATTTCTGTCTTATGCCGTAGGATGAAATGTTTTAACAAAAGTTACTGCAGCTGGGATTTAGTTTCAAAAGCAAATTCTGATTGTAAAGTGGATTTTGGCATAAATATGTTTGTTTGTTTTTTCATGTTAAGCAGCCAATGTCTGAGCGAGAAAGTGTGCTTCGGTCATTACTTCCTCAAGTTTATTAACGACGCATGTCAGTCTGCATAACACGATGTTCGCAAATACACGGACAGATATTTCGCAATTTTTTGACAGTATTGTGCACTGCATGTCTGAAGGAAACATATTCAAAGCTTCAAACAGTTGTGTATGAAGAGATCCAATTCTCTCTTTTTTTTTAACACGAAATATAGCGTCAAAGGCGCCGTTCAGCAAAATCCGGCGTTTGCGCTGTGAGCGAAAAATCACGAGCATGATGATGGCAGCTAGGAGTTGGTAATTGACATGTCCGAGCACTTACTGGACGTAGGGTTGCTTGACAATACGTTAACAGGAGCTACCACTTCAACCTTGTATTTCATATAGAAGGGTGATATCTAAATCAGCCGCCATTGCCAGGCCAGGCAGGCACGTTTATAAGGCTTGGTTAAAGCAGAGCTTTATATAAATGAGGCTGATAACTTAAGCTGTCGCGCCATACCCTTTGCGCAGATTGAGTCTGTTCTGTAACGTTTTTTTTTTTTTTTTTTTTTTTTTCATGTTCCTCTGAAATAGATGGTACACAGCTCGGCATCCACAAAAACACATTAGGTCGGGTTTCAGACTCTGTTATTTCTGTGTTCGTTTTGCATTAAGTTTGAGCAGCGCGATGTTGGAAACAGAGTAAAAATAAATAAATAAAATTTGTTGATGTCTATTTCGGTTAAACCTAGTTAACTGAGCTTACGCTCTCTTAAGCATGTCTACACGGTCATACTAGCGTTTCATCTCTATGCGAGCTACTGTCTTGAGTTGATTACGCCTCTCTCTTCGCTGCTACTTCTGGGTGCGCTATATCGACTGGACGATCAGACTCAGTCTGATGCTTGCGCTGGAGCGTTGGCACACGCGGAACGATACGCACCTTCTTCACGTCGAGACTGAGCAGCCAAACGCCGCCGAAGCAGTTGTTAAACACCTGCCTAGTAATCGGACCTGTCCCCACTTGCCTACGGCAATCGTTCATTAGCTGCAAGTGAGTAAGCAGAATATGACATCTTTCGAGAGGTGACAGCCGGAACACTAGATTGCCCCGCATCTTGACATTGATGGCAGTAGGAAGGTATACGAAAAATAAGAGGGATGGTCAAGCGGCACTTAAGAGTAGACGCGATTAGCCTCTTTAACACCGCCTTTTCATTCCGCAAGCAATAAGAACTGGGAAACTATTGATCCCAATCAAAGGATGGGAATGCGAGAAAGTGCAGAGTAGACTCAGACAGCAAATATATAGAAATATGCCTTTCGTATTCGTAATTCGTTACCTCGACATATTGCATTAATTAAAATATTTGGAGAGTTGTGCTCACATTTTGCATTACTCAGTGTCCTAATCGTCGGTCTATCTTTTTTTTCCTGTAACTTTGCAGCCGAAAGCTGAAAAGGGGATTTGATGAAGGATCCATAAAGAAAGGTGCGAATGATGCTCTGTCTTAGCGGGCAATCACACACTGATTCGCGCCCGCCGACTATTTTTAAGCTTTGACGATAGTTGTCGCACGTCCGCGCGTGAAGAAAAATCGGAGGCTGACGCTGGGATTTGTATCTTAGTGTTCTCATTCATTCTTGTCCCATATTTGTTCCTTCTGCGTTCTACATTTATTCATGTTCCGCTTTCTTACTGTCATTGTGTGCCTCGATCCCATTGCCGATTTAACAAATTATCTTTGGTATACATGCACTCTGTCGACTAAAATAGCAGCTTCAGAAACGCGTAGATTGAAAGCATAGACACTGTGCTATATACGCAACTTGTGAAAAAGAAAGCGAGCATTGCTGAGTACAGCACGTTTTCCTTTATAGGGAATAAAGGGAACGCGGTTCATGGACGGCGCCAGTGAGTCGGGCCACGGAGGCCTGGCGCTCGGCCAAGCGGTTCCGTCCAAAAGACGACGGCGGTGGCGGCGGCCCTTGAACTGGATATCGGTCGCTTCCAACTCGGCTCTATTTACCCAGAGAAGAAAAATAAGATAGCGCGAAAAAGCATGTAACGGCGCTCGCCTCAGGCGGTCTCGAACCAGAGTGCGAGCGCCTGCCACCTTTTATGAGTTCAGACGAATGATGCGTTGACGTATTGCGAAGTGATGTTCGATGGACGCAGTGGGCATTAGTTTCGTCATCGTGCCCGATCGAGGTCACCAAGTTAAAAGGTTTTCAGTGTTCTTCGGAAAGCGAAAGACCTCTGTATATCCAATAGTGGGATGTAGAGGCTCAGTCAAGGCGGCTCCAGTTAGTAAAACAGATCCGATGTGGCAATAATGAAGGAAGAAAACTTTTATGCTATATCACTTCGAACACCATTTTGCTCTTGCTTCAGAATGTGTAGTTTTCTTAGATATCTGCCAAATATTTTGCCCAGTAAAATATTTTTGTACAAAAAAATTGTCACAACAATTATTTATTCAATAATTTATTTATTTATGCATACTGCAGCCCCTGCTGCGGCTATTGCAAAAATGGGGTTATGAAATGCGTAGGAAAGCGACAACCAGCAAATACTGCTGGCAGAAACTCCTCGTTTTCTGCAAAAAAAAAAAAAAGATTTTTCAGCGCTTAGCTCTCACACTTTAACATAGAATACACCGCAATAAACCTTGTTCTTTACTGTTAGGTCGACATCAACTCAATATTCTACTCCGCGCTACTGGAGTTAAAGCAAAATTTTTAGACTCAGTACTAAAGCTGCAGTTGTAAAGGCCGTTCTACTGAACATCCGCCGTCGACTTCATGAGCAAAAAGATTGCTATCATTTCTCTAGAAAGTAGGAGTTAGAAGGTAGTTCTTAGAGCAGTATGCATTATGGGAAAGTTCAGCTTCAAAAATTATGACGGGGTCCATAGCGCAGGTCAGTGGAAGAGTTTCGTACTGTTCATAGCAATCTTGCCAGCACAACACTTTTTTTTCTTGCACAACCCGTACTGGAGCCGCTGCGTTTGAATAAATTTTACTTGTATTAGGCCCCACACATAAACCTTCAAGGTGTCGTGTAATCGTGTCGAATCATGGGTGCACAAAGTGCTGATTCAGCGATTCGGGAAACTGCATCTCGCACAATTACTAGCACTATAGTGGAAGTTGCAGCTAGATTGGGACAACGATCCACCCCTTGTTAGTGACGGGCAGTTAGTTTTTTGATAACAAAAATGCCAGCGCATTATTCAGCTCTCTTGAGCTGATCTTGTACCAACACGCGATTAGTCTTGATTGTTGATCTCTGAATTTCTAACTAGCTCTGATTCGAATATACCACCAGTGACAACCAGTTCTGAAAGAGCGCACTTAGCTCTTTATGAGGACGCGACACCTTCTTTGTAAAATAAGTTAATGTGGGTCTGAAAAAATGTTCCCACATAACATTTCCGACATGCAAAGCATCTAGTGAAAGCAATTGCTATCGCCCATTTTTCACATCTCTCTACACAGTAATTTCCAAGCCTGCACTTCGTTATTAAGGGGACCAAAAACCATCATTCATAATTGCATCGCTCCACTTGTTGAACTTCAATGCCCTTGCTGTATGTGTAGTCATGCTATATGTGTAGTCAATGTTATAAAGGGTAAATTAAACCTTACGTTTAAGAGCACGTCCGAAGCGCCTTCAACACTGCCTTTTCATTGCGCGAATGTCTAAATATTTTTGCTTAAATGATTTCTATTTTAAACTTATTAATATTGAAACATCAGTACACATCCTAGACACATATGTTAGTAAGTCATATACGCACAACAATGCCTTCGAAAAGTGCCCATCTAACACGCTTGGTATCAGCGACCCTTCGTGGCCAGCTTTGTTTACAACAGTAGAAATATAGAAATGCGTGGCCGTCTGTTACTCAGAAGGCCTGGGGTCGAAGACGAATGACGACAAATTTATTTTACTGAATTACTTTAATTTATAAATATCTCAACTAGAGGAAACGCATTGAAAATTTTGTTTCCGTTTGGACCGCCTCCCAATTCATTATATAGCTATATGTTTATTGCGGAGTGTTTCAAGTTTTCACACGAGGTCCTGTGGATGTGAGGTCGTAATCCCGTCGACAAATTAAAATTTGTTCCCACCAGTATTTCTGACATGCGCTGCCGACAACTACATCGACTGGGACGCCGACGGCTTTGGGGCAATCAATGAGCTGTGCGCAGCTTCTCGTAATACATTAAGCTATAGCCCAGAGTAGACAGCTATACATAGGGATCTGGTCTAGGCTTTAGTTCTCTTTTTATTTGTGAAAGTAATTATATAATGAAGAATAATGAGCTCTCATCTTGATATTATTTGGTTCGAGGTGGAAATGACAATGTAAACATTGTAGATGGTCCCGAAAAAAAGGGTATAGCTAAGTCGTTTCGTTCAAGATTGCACCTACGTCAAATATATATTTTGCTCAACGGAACAAGGCACGTCACGTAATAAAAAATTGTCGCACTTTCTCGCGAGAGCAGTACCCCTGCGAAATATTTAGACGTGGCTCAGGTAAAGAAGAAAGAAAATCCGCTTTTCTATGCAGCGCTCTTTTGATGAAGCTTTGTGTGCGCACTGGGCGAGTGATTTATTGCATCAGCCTACCACGTGACATCTTTCTTTTCAGACCAGTGAAGCTACGTAAAACGTAGCGTTATGAAAACAGCATAGCTAGCCATTTGCTGAGGCGAACTACAACTTTTGCATTGACTGTTTCTTTTACAAGTAAAAAATAGAAAAATCGCTAATAATTAATCACAAATTATTTAACCTGACGAAAGAAGGAAAAATACTGAAGATTAGAATAGGCGCGGCTCAACAGCTCGACGTTGGTTGCACTGGGGCTTCCTGTATTTTTCAATGCCTTGTTTACAGTTAGCTAACTGTAAACAAGATATTACAGGCTACAGTTAGCTAACTGCAACAGGGTAAACTCGAGAAGCTCCATATATATTCCAATAACAGCGCCTTATAAGATATGTGCGAAAAAAGAATAGTCCTGCTAAAAAAAGGAATCATGGGATAGCGCAGAGCGGTCGTGTATCTTTGTAGAGCGCTGCCATGAGTGCGCGTTACGTAGCTCCAAGTGCCAAAGTGCAAAGCGTTGACCTCCCCCACTCTGAATGCCGTACTTTCGCTGACAGTGCTTGGAGGGGAAGATACGTTATTTGTTCCCCGTTTCACAAAGAGCTGCTATGACCATGTTTCCTGTTCATGCTGCCTATCGATTTCTGAGTCGTGAAACGGAGTAGTCGGACGTCAGAATAAAAAAAAAAAAACGGAGTGAGACAAGAGTTCGATCGGTCTCTGTGTTTATTCAGAATACTCATCTTTCATTGGATGAGGCGAGCTTATCTTATAGTGAGCATAAAGAGCACCAGCCGTTCCTAACCGTACCTTACGTTTGAATTGCAGGCTTTTTTTCTCTCCCAAATACATCAACTATTCGCACCACCGAGACCATTCTATTGCGTCTGCATTGCAACTGTTTCCTCCTCTCACGAATACCTGGAAACTAGGGGTTCGCCCCGCCGAAATTGTCGCTGAAGGTTACATTACCTCGATAGCTAACGTCTGGTGGTTTTCTGTTTCTGAGTCTTGGCTTTGGCTGCAACCTTCGTTAACCTTCTCTAGCAGATACAGTAACCCCTTCTCCTTAATTTATAATCGTGTATAAGCAGCCCATGAAATGCAACATTGAGAATATTCCGTCTAGCCGCGGTTTGCTAACTAAGGGAAAAGGTTTTTTGATCAATACTCCTTGTTCTTGGAGTAGGCGTCGCTCGATGCACAACCACACAACCAAACCAAACTTTTGATCAACAATTTACGAATGTGAAAGTTCGTGTTGCAATTGCGGAGCACACGCGCAAAATTTCTCTAGGTCAAATCGTTCTGCTAATATGAAGACAAAAAGCAAACAACAAATCAGCAGTCCGCAGCTAATACAAGTCACGTCAGGGTCAAAAAGAATACACTGACGAAACTAAAAAGAGATGATAATACGCAGCCGACTGAGAAATAACGGATATAAGTTAACAAAACAAAATTAATGCATTTCACGAGCCAGGCTGCCACGAGCTGATGCTTAAACACCGAATACAGTTTTGTCGTTGTGTTCAGGTTTGTACACGGTCGTATTATACACCTCAGATTCAACGACGTTGGGACCTTGTTCATCACATTTAAGAAATTTTTGTTTTACTGCTCATTTTTTGCATTATCTTTGTCTTCTTTCTTTTTTATTTTCCCTTTTGTCAACGGTCTCTTTCTTCATTTGCAATTGCCAATCTGCTCTTGTTAGCTGTTTCGTAGGTTCAGCATTTAAATCAGTTTTAGTTTCTTCCTTTCTGTGTTCAGAAAATTCAGCGTGCACTGGAGAGCAAGCACAATAATTCGCCGCGTCGTCTCGAGCGCGGATGCTTTTGACAAGCGGATTCTTCACGCCATGATGAGCGCAGACAACGGCTGGATTTGAATTCTGCGCCAAGCAGCCCTGCAGCCACTTTCACCTTCACTGCTCGCACTGCCTCATCGTGACCCGAGCTCGGAAATACGCACTTTTTTGTCAGCATAAATATTTGAAGCTTATTTTGCTGCTACGAAAGTGTCGTCACAGAACGAAGCCATTTTTTATGTATAACGGGCGCTATGGGGCATGCATACAGCTAGCAAGCCACGGTGAACAGCATCTGACTACTGGTGTTGTTTGTTCTTATACGTTGTATGGTGGCAGGAGTTCTTCAGTTTCAGCGGCTTTTGCCTTTGGTGCAGATCTGATGTATGCATGCGCACATTTTACGCCGTTGCTCCGTACTAAGCATTGCATGTAATAAGTTGAGCATTGGCATATGCCATGTTGGACTCGATTAATTATCTTCCTAACTCGGTTGAAAATGACGTCTACATGTGGGCAACTAAATTTGACTGGAGCTAAGGCAGCAGCTTCTATCGCCATGGTGATTGATGTGGAGGCATGGAAATTCTGTGTAATGGTTCATATGTAAAGTGTGTCGCAATGAGGGGAGATTACATTACAAGGATAACAGCCTTCACTACAATCGCAACAACTGTTGTCCCGAAATACATCATCGTCTCTGTTGCTTTGAACCCTTTTTTTTAAAGTTAGGTAGCAATTACTAGTCCTCACTGCCTGACCCAAAAATCTGACCTGTATGAATCCGGTTTGACCTGAAAAATCTAAAATAAATTATTGTATATCCGCGAGAGAGTTTCTACTGCGGGGCAGGGCGAAGAGATCCGCTTTTCTGGCCGAACACCTTACGTGCTGAACTGTGAGCCTATCACGCTCGACTTCGCATATCGTCGGTCCTATTAACTTTCGACCTTGTGCTCCATATAGCAACCTCACGCTTCGAACTTATGAACTGAAAAACAACGATGCCCTGCCAAGGTGGCAGGTGGCTAAAAGGCGAGAGGAGACAATCTTTTTCTTCTCTTCAGACAGAATGAAGAAACAGACTGGAAAGGGCTAACTCGATAAGAAGAATGATGACGATCATTGTGAACGTTGCGCATGGTGAAGCATTGTATGTGTAGTCATGAGTTGTCTGGGTAGTAATGCACAATGCGCGTGGTATTTATGGTAGGTGTGACCGTGCGTTCCAGCTCAGAACGAGGGTCTTATATGCTAGATAATTTGCAGCTAATGGTAATTAGATGATCTCCAAGACATTGTTCATCATCTAGCATAGTGGCCTGCTGTTTTCGGCAAGCCATTTATTTGTTGTTTACCTTACAGCAAGCAAATGTCACGCTCGTGAGCGCATAGTGCACTACTGCACTCTTTCGGGAAGGTTTCAATAGCTTTGTTCAATTGCAGAAGGAATTGATCCTGTATTATCGGTTGCTAGGAAAGCAGCGAGTATCCTAATCACTGCCGGGATCTCTGGCGATGAAAGAAATGAAGTGAACCACAAAATAATAAAAAAGAACTTTTGTCTAATTTGTAATTACAAAGAGCAATGTGTCTTGGAGCCCATAGAATTAAATTTCGCGTAATCGAATAATTCTTACTTCGTGTTCAAAATATTTGCCACGATCATATTCAAAGGCCGCATTTAGAATAGCTTATTGTCGAACCCACAGTTTTGTGAGAGTTAACAAGAGAGGCGATTTTCAAAGCTTGAGTTTTTTACTGCTCCAAAATGCGGGAAGTAGAAGAAGTATTCAGCCGCAGACACCGCAGTGATCAACGGTATCATGAAATTTAAAATAGGACGTCCAGCCAGGCGCGATACAGCTGCTCCGGTAGGCCGGTCACGTCCATGGTGCAGAAACTATGGTATGTCTTATTTTTCCGACGCTGGCGGAGTGCGCTTTGGAGGCCGAAGACAGCAGATGCTTTCATATCTATTTCCCCCTCTTTCGTTCTCCCCGGACAAGTAACCATAGATTCTGGCCCAGAGCGCTCCGCCATCCATTCTGTAAACCAGTCGCACGTGCGCACCGTCACGCGCAGTAGAAGCAGTCGCTCACTATTTGGAAATGATGATGGCAAAATGCTCCGGGGTCGGCTGAATTAAGAAGAGGTCGGAGGAAAACACAGCTAGTCGAGACCCGAGGGAAAAGACATTAGGAAAGTATCTCATCCTTTGTCCTTCCTGTCGCCATGTGACCGCAGCAGCGCCGCACAAACCCAAACAGCAGGGTTAACCTCAATACTCCTATAAACATCTGGTCTTATGCAAAGTGTATGCTATCCGGCTTCCTATTACCGTGGCGCCACCATAAGGGGGTCTACCGTCGTCTTGGAGACGTCGGAATTAACATCAGAGGAACCTCATGGGCAGAGTAAGAACCCCGAAGCACCGCCAGGCCACAGTTACTCGGACAGGATCACCAGTCACGGATCTTAGTTCTGTTATGGCTTTTTTCAATGAAATGACGCGCTTGGGAACGCGTTCAGTATGTAGGACATCGTGACGTAGAATGGTTTTGATAAGGAAATTAAAAATAAAGTTTGATTTCAACCGTTCCTTACATAAAGGTTTGGTACAGTATATTATTAGTTATTTTACCCATCTAACCTCGTCATGATGTCACCAGCGTCAACTTAGGCGCCCCATTTCTTGTATGTAAACATAAATATCTGTGTCCGCTTGCAAAAAGAAATTGGGAGGAGCCCTGGTTGGACACGTGTTCGTGAAACATTTCGTGAAGTAAGCGTGCAGGCACCTACCACCTCAGCCACAGCAGTGACATGTCTCATTATGTATAGGTGCACTATTAGAAAGAATAGGTAGCCGCTTGCAGATATCGGCCAACAGCCTACGTGCATGAGGTAACCAGGGGCCGCGTGATGACTCTTCATTCACATTCCTGGTGTTTCCTAGTAAGTTGTACTCAACGCGTCAAAAGTTATGCCCTCTTCTACAAGCTTCGAAACTCGGGAATTGTGACATAAGCTTGGAAGTGTGGTAACATGATATCTCCGGCAACCTGCAGCATTTTTAGCAAGAAGCAGAGTTGCGCTAAAGTCCACCATACATTTTACAAGCTGTGGGGAAAAGCCGCTCCTTGTGTATCAGAACCCCAGTGTAGCAGAAGTGAAATCTACACTAGGCTAGCCAACGGTGTATTTCACGTAAACGTCGCTAGTCACTACTGCGCGCATGCGCCGTAGCCATGACAACTAGTTGCACCGAGCCAAGGCAGAAGGAGAATGAGGAGGAGAAGGATAAGCAGGATAAGAAGGAGAAGGTTTGGTTTGGTTTGTGGGGTTTAACGTCCCAAGGCAACTTAGACTATGAGAGACGCCGTAGTGGAGGACTCCGTAAATTTCGACCGCCTGGGGTTCTTTAACGTGCACTGACATCGCACAGCACACGGGCGCCTTGCTTTTCGCCTCCATCGAAAAGCGGCCGCCGAGGCCGGAGACAGAAGAGTAAGAATAGAAGACGACAACAAAAGAAGACAGAAGAGGACGAAAAAGAGGAGGAGGAAGAAGAGGAAGAAGCTGGTCAAATGACCAGATTCAAAACACGTCAAGACGCGTTCAATCCGCGTAGTTTTCGCTACGCATATCCAAGCTTAACCGGGTCGAGCTGCAGTAAATTTTTGTATCGAAAGCTACACTACGGTTGGATTTCGAGCCGTCGGCGTGGCACGGGGAAGAAGAAGTCAGATAACTCTGTAGTTGGTAGAGGCGAACTACAACAGCGGGTTGCTAGGACCGAAGGTTCGTTCGAACGTTGTGGCGGCGGTGCTCCCCGGCTATCCACGTAGAGACGATGTCATACCACTTCGTCTTCTACACCAGAATAAGAATGGTCAACGACGAGAGGCAAGGGGTGCTCATACGTGAATTGAGTCCCCTGTGGTATAAATAAAGCTGAAACCATGGAGTAAACGACTAAGCGCAAAAACCATGTCTTTACTTTGAAGGCGAACCTAAGCGTAGACATGCAGATTGCTTTCGCTTAACTCGAGGTTTAACCACAAGCTAAGCCACAGCAAATTTTTTTCTTAGTTCGCCAGTTTCAAAGGTTCGGAAACAATACTTATTTCTTGTTTCAATTCCTTGCCGCAGATGCAAATATGCAACCTCCTTTCGACTAAAAACATTACTCCAGCAACTCTCGTCGAAATCTCCTGCATACGCCCGCGCAATTAAGTGAGTGAGTGAACTTTATTAATTGCTCGGAGATCTTTTTCTTCGCCTCTTCAACCGAGGCTGACGAGCGGTTGGCGCCCCCAGTCCAGGGCACCACTGGCTTTCGCCAGTTTGCGAGCTCTTGTGACCAGGTAGAGCTGAGCCTCCGGGTCAGAGCTGGCCAGCAAAGCCTCCCACTGTCTTTCATTTGGGTTTTCAATTTTTTGCAGTTGATGTGAGCTGCATTCCCATGTTATGTGGTACAGGGTAGGGGTCTTCCCGCACCAGGGGCACTCGTCTCTGAATGTCGTGGGATGCATCATGTGTAATACGTGTAAATTAATGAAGGTACCCGTCTGTATCCGCCTCAGATCTATGGCCTCCTCGTTGCTGAGCTTTTTATGCGGCTCCGGATATACTTTCCTCAAGCCTCTGTAGTGTTGTAGTATTGTGGTGTAGTCAGGGTCAAGCGGAATCAGGTCCTCTGTCCCGAGACTGTTGGGCGCACGGTAGGTTGCATGTCCTCGTGCTACCCTGTCTGCGTACAAATTCCCCGTGATCCCTGCATGCCCCGGAATCCACACTAGTGTTTGAGTGTATTGTTTTGTTGGCTCGCTTGTGGAAGAAAGGATTTGGTGCGCTACCTTAGATAATTTACCCCGTTGAAAATTTCTGCATGCGGATTGAGAGTCTGACAGTATCGTCAGACTCTCTCCCGTTTCTCTTCCTTGCCTAATGACCAGTGCGATAGCCACTTCCTCTGCCTCCGTGACTGTACAGTTTTGGATCGAGGCGCTAACTACCTCCCGGCCTTCGCAGTCTGTGACCGTGGCTATCGCCCTCTTTGCGTTGGTTTCGTATAAGGCTGCGTCAGTGAACCTTGACGTGTCTTGTTGGCCGAATGTTTTTTCATAATACTCTGCCCTTGCCTGCCTTCTTCCCGGGTGTAGGCGGGGGTCCATGTTTCTTGGTATGGGCCGAACTCGGTACCAATTTCTGACTTCCCGCGATACCTCTCTTGTCTTGTTATAAGCCTAGGTGTCGTACAGACAAAGGCCCTCCTCCCCCCATCTTCTTGACAATTGACAACACCCGGATACCAGAAGTGGACAACATCAGAATTCTCGGTATTCTGATACAAAACAATGGCAAGAATACCGCAACCATCACTAAGCTGACGGTGATGGTTCATCAAACAATCCGCCTCATTCGCCGCATAGCCAATCGCCATCGCGGCATGCGCGAGCATGACCTCAGACGCCTGGTACAGGCATTTGTCCTGAGCCGTGTTGTGTACTCGCTCCCCTACCTTTTCCTCACGCGGGTGGAGGAAGACAAGGTTAACGCCCTTATCCGACAGACGTACAAGGCCGCCCTCAACTTACCCCGCTACACTTCCAATGAACGCCTTCTTCACATGGGCATCCATAACTCCCTAGCTGAGCTCACAGAAGCCCACCGCTCAGCCCAGTTGGAGCGATTATCATCTACCCTCACCGGCCGGAGCATCCTTGCTCGCATCCATCTCTCACCTCCCGGTCACTGCTCTACACAACATACACTTCCCCCTGCGATACACCGCGTTCTTAAGGTGCATCCCCTGCCAAAGAATATGCACCCAGAGCACCATGTCGATCGCCGCAAGGCACGCGCAGAAGCTCTTCACAAAAACTATGGCTTCCAGCCAGAGACCGTTTACGTAGACGCTGCCTCATACCCCTCCCGCCCAGCGTTCGCCCTCAGCGCTGTTTCCAACTCTTTGCAACTGGTCGCGGCCGGTACAACTTTTGCCTCCACTTCCCTGGAAGCGGAGGAGGCGGCGGTTGCCCTCGCCATAGCTACCACCCGAGCCACAACCATCTTCAGCGATTCTAAATCCGCCGTACGGAACTTCGCCCGCGGTCGGATCTCTACCCCAGCCTTCCGGTTCCTCGCCTCCCTCTCCCCACCCGAACACCCTATTCAACTAATATGGGTGCCCGCTCACACGGGTCACCCAGGCAACGAAGCAGCTCACTCTTTTGCTCGAGGATACGTCAGCCGAGCAGGGACTGCCACTGCCTGGGGAGATGCTCGCGAGCGCATGGTATCCTATCACGAAGTCTCTCTCCATTACCGTGATCAACGAACCATCTACCCTCCTCCTCATAAATCTATGACTAAGCTACAACAGGTGACGTGGCGCCAGCTTCAGTCCCGTACCTTCCCATCCCCCGCTTTCTTATCTTTGATTCATCCAGGACTGTTCTCGCCGCAGTGCACCCTGTGTGGGGCGCCTAAAGCTGATTTTGAGCACATTATGATCAAATGCTCGGAATTCCACCCTCCAGCCACTTGGCAACTCTCCGACCTCGAGCGATGGGAGGCTGCGGTGTCTAGCTCTGACCCGGCCGTTCAAAAGCGGCTGACAGACTGGGCTTTGGGTGTCGCTGTGAAGCACCAGCTTTCGGCCACAACACGCAGCCAAGAGCCGACCCGTCATTAGAATGTAATCCCTTAAGGCTCCCAAATATAAAGTTTTTCACCACCACCACCTGTAGGTGTGTGCTATATCCCAGTCTTTCCAACACCCGTCTTCCCGTCCTCGTTTGTAAAAGTCTGTTTAGCTGTGACTTGATTTGGGCTTCTGCTAATTCTTGTATTGTATTGTGCAGGCCCAGAGCTGCTAGTTTGTGGTTCGGTGTGTTCTTAAATGGCTATCAAGACCGCACTCAAGCTCCCCGCGCAATTAAAGCGCCACGCGTGGGCTGTTAAGGTTAAAGCTCAGAAGCATGGTGGTCTCGGGTAAATCGCCCGCGTGCGCTGCTGTTTCCCCAGTGGTCCAGTAGTATTACCGCAGTGTACACTGTGCATAGTATAACGTGTACTGGTAGCGCGAAAACGTACCTTCCGCTGCCAGTCAGAGCGTCAATACCAGATAACACGTGTACCTCAGAGAGGTCTGGGCATCACGAAGGAACAGAGCTGCACCTTTAAAGTCAGCAGCGCTGCAGTCATATTTACACTTTTACATCAGGGCAGATGGCATCATCTGTCCGGACGTGAGTTTTCTATATTTTTTGACACATGTGGCTTGCTGTGTTTAAATATTTCATCTCACACTGGTACCAACTTGAGTATGCGGCGCCTTGAAAGAGGTGAAAGTTCACTTTGAAAGGCAAAGGCGTGTTCACGACATCACCTCCAATAACCTTGTACTTTGAGCTCTTTTATCCTGTCCGCGTGCGCAGGCGGCTGTTGGTGAAGGTAATGCTGAAAACGGATGGTAAAGATGGGAATGAAGGTATCGCTGAAAACCGCAAACGCTGCTACACCTGCGTTAAAAGGGACGCGGCATTACGACACTATGTTCCTGATGACCTGCAATAGTCGTTTCCCCTTTGCTCAAACAGTGCGCTTATGTTTCTTGCTTGCCTTGGGCTGGTTCTGGTTATACCTATGCCGTACAACTTTCAAAACTGAGTCACCATAATCGGCGGCTGCCACGTGGCGAAGGTTACACCTAAGTATTTTTTCTCCCCCAGAGATGCCAGGTGTGTGGCTCTTAGAGATTGCTACTTAAATAAACGGACCGGTAAGAATGAAAACAAGTTGCTAAGATCGCAACCAAATGATTGTAGGTAAAAAAACGTGCTTTGTTTTACGACTCCCCTCCCCACGGTGATCATCAGGCAAAGTAGTGCGTATTTTTGAATGAAATAAAATTTTTACATGCATCGTTTCTCTCGCAGTAATTTAACGAACACCACAGAGAACGATCACTATGAATGGTCATTTTATCAAATGTTTCACCATCTACATTGCACCCCCCCCTCCCCCTCCCTTTTCTTCTTTGATATCCGCCGAGACTCTGAGTTTCTGCAAACATGGTTCACATTTCTGTGATATTGTACTGTGTGAAGGGGTGAACGCAATGTTAAAGCTTCAGATTACAGAACGTGGCACACGAGTTGTTTGGCACTTTTGTTCAACATTTTTTCCCGTCCTCGGTTTGCGTGAAGAATACAAGCAGCTATCCAGGCAACGAAACAAACTTCTGTACACAGCGCACGCGCCTGCTTCCCGGTCCGAGCGGATTAGGTTGCTTTAAATGCATTAAGGCGCTTCAAGCAAACCGCCCTTTGTGCACAAGATGTGCTTCCCTCCCTATTCATTCAATCTGGCTTTTGCCTTTATTCACTTGCACAAGGCTCCGCAAAATGCGAGAGGCAGCCTAGTGCTGGCTTCAGCAGCGCTGCAAACTCTCTTAGAATGCTGACTACATTATAAGGAGAGGGGACGTTACCGCATTAGCTCGAATGTTAACTAGAATAGAATGAAGTAGACTCATTTATGACTTCTTTTCGACGAAGTGGAAGAAATAAATAGAGATATAGAGACCTGTTTTCCTCACACTACACGAATTGCTTACGCTCCTTAGAAAGTGGTTTTAATTATTTTTTTAACTAAGGAGCGGATCAAGATAGCGCTGACTTCTAATTGAAAAATTTATTCCACTGTTCACAAAATATGGGTAGCATAACCTAAAATACAAAACAGTATGACCAAGCAAGCGTAATTTTGTCATTTTTATAGTAATTGCTTTGCGAGATATTCAATTTCCTTCTTCGTTAATCTCAGTAACGTTGTGCTAGAAGAGATGGAACGATTCTTGTGTAATGTATGCTTTGTATATCTCGCTAATTTGCTGTAGATTGCCTTCTTTAGAATGTTACGTCATCTAGAATGTGGAATACATTCACATTCCGAAATATGCCTCGCCAGTTTGATGCCAATCCCTGCATTAGTGCTTATAAGATGTTCCGTAAGCCGAAAATTGGCGCACCGACCTGATATACCAACATATAACGCTCAGAAAGACAAATGGAAACTTGGGACGTTATCATTGCCCCTACGTCACTACGCCACTGCCGCTTTCTACGGCCTTGTGCCTACGTTTCTGTTAACAACGAGCTGTGACTAATCTAACAGCATGTTGCAAAAGACAGATAATTTTCTAGTGCCATTACATACTAATTTCGCTCCTACTAACTTCGTCATGTCATATGAACTTTTGGCATCACGCAACCCCCTCACCAAACAGTACACGGTCCGGCCCCTCGACAACTACAACAATAAATAGCATGCTCTTTCGAGGCAAAGGGCTGTAATGACAACAGCGAATTCAGTGAGTGTGACTTAGATTATTAGCACCCTAGAAACCTTACGCCGTTTTTCCAACACAACGGAAGGCATATGATAATCTAGAGGTCCCACTTCCAATATGTAAATATTGAACACAACTATTATCTTTAGATATCCTTATATCCTTAGTGATTTCTTGCTGGAATTGAAAAAAACAAAAAAAATATTGCCAATATTCTAAACATTAGATCTTTCCCTAACTTATATTCTGTGCACCTCACTTTAACAGCAATTTGTGCACCGAATGGATTTATTTAGAAACATAAAACATTTAAAACTACACCCTGGCAAATATCGTGCTCGTAGCTTTTGTGTAAACGGAACATAAAGCTTTTTTTTTTCTTTCTTACCGCAAAAAGATCAACAGAGATTTCATTTTTATTAATAAACATTTGCATGCAAATGTAGATCATGCCTGTCATCAAGTCAAGGAATGTTAACGTTTTTCGAAACAGGAGAATAAAGGAATTAGTCCATTGTGAAAAAGGTACCGAAGGCAAATGCCTTGAAAATTATTATGAGGCTAATACCTACGCCCTACATTTACAATGAGATCTGAGACTATAACTCAGTGGTAGGTATTAAACGCACGCAAAATAAGAAGTATCAATATATTATAAGTTTCAAATTGTGCAGGATAACTGCATGGATGATTACAGCAACAAATTATATGCTCCGAGAAACCCCAAGAATAGGAGTCGGTGGCAGCGTTACGGATCGTTTTATTAACCCCACCGCCCTCCTCTGATGTCAAAAGTCATTCCGGCGAAGCTAATATAACCAGTCTATTCACTTTTATTTCTCTGTACTCCTGCTTTAGTTTTGTTCGCCGTTTATAATGTCGGAGCACTCAGCAGACATCTTGCGGCAAGGAACAATGTTCATGCAAGCATCTACAGCAAAAGTACACGTGAAGCCTTCTCTGATGGGGTTGAAATAACCCGCTGCAGAGTCTTCCCGTAGCGCGAAAATGTCACACGGTCTTCGAGCATATTACCCGTAACTGGCAGCATAACAATATTATTGATAAATAGAGGAGAAAAGAGCACACTTCCAACGATAAGTCATATGTGTTCCTTTTATTAATGGCACATTTATTTGAATTCATTTTGCAATGTTGAATTTGATGTCAAATTACTGCGGACACCTCTTGCCGAAGGGTATCCTGACGGCTTCCGTAATTCACCTATGACAAACAAGCAGCCCTTCAGGATCTCAACTGTTCTTTGTTTAATGCAGTTCCTGGAATTTTTGGGCAACCTATTTCCTTGTTGTTGTTTTTTCTGCTTGAAACACATTTACTTCAGAGAGCCAATTTAGTCACATTTTTGAATCTTTGTATAATTAAAGCAATTGCCGAAGCAGGCAAATTTTCCTGCCTTCTCGATTTTTACCCCCTCATCTTCAGTCATTCATCGCGAAGGTAAAAGGTAACGCTGTCTCTATTTTCTGTCCCCATGAATAACCACGTTTCGTGCTATCAGAAAAGCAAGTTCATGCGTCAAATTCGGGACTAAACCAAAGAAGTTGTTAATTATCCAAGCGTAAAAGCAAAAGGGTCCTACCAGGCATTAAGTCGCAATACACGGAGCTATTTTTACCCAATATTACTAATTATGTACCATATGGAGCTGTTCAATGTTTTGAAATCCACGCAGAAATAATTCACAAGTACCTGCATAAAAGGCAAAAAGTGAGTGTTTTACTTTAGGCATACTATGACAGCTACTTTACTACCCCCCGCCTTCCCAAAATAGTATTGCAAAAAAAAATATACCACTAGCAAAACCAATGCGCGCAATTCTGGGTAATCATTGGTTTCATTCAAATTTAAATTATATTACGTTGGTAATATAATATTGTTACGTGCTTTGTACGCACGGGGGGTTTATTTACAGGGATCGGTCCAAACAGGACTGCGGCGAAGCGTACAAACGTCCCTCTGCCCTTGCTCTTCTTTCTTCTTCACCGATCTACCCGACCGTTCTTCTTCATCTTCCGTCGACGTTCTACGAAGGCACGTGACAATATTATCGGCAAAGAACGCTATTCCTGTTAGACAGATGGCTTCTGCTCTCTCTATCATCTAGCGCTTCGAAGTGAAAGCTGCGTAGGTTTAAAAGATCGGAGTTCAGTAACAGAGCTCGGTAACTATGTTGCAGCGAACATGGCGCATGGTCTGCTTACAAATTGTTGAGGTGAGAATGCGTTCTTTGAAAAAGTGGTAACTACGGCCGGAATGAAAGGAGAGAAAAACCTAGCAGAACATAGAGGTCACACTGATGCACCGCACCGATTCTTTATTGAGTTTGACTCTTAGGAACGAAAAACTTATATAAAATACCGGAGAATGCGACCATGTCACCGAGTAAATACATCCCCGTACGTGAGCAGGGTAGCCGTTTCATGGTTCGTTTTCAATTTCTAGGCCTATAACATCCACGCGCTCTTGGAAAACGAATGGTCCTGCTTCTTTAATGCCTCAAGCTTTAGAGCGTATTTCTCGTGTCTTAACATGACTGAACATTCAGCTTCTTTTTTCTCCCGCACTCGTATTCAGACCGCGTTCCAGTATGTCGAACACCTATTTTCTGGAAAGAAAAAAAAGCGTGCCGCATACGCCGTATATATTTCAGGGCCTAGCCGCCGCTCGCGAGAAGACTGCGTTAGTAACTTTTACCGCCTTTTGTCGCTGACGTGACTGCGACTCTATCTACAAAGTTGTTTTGACGCAAACATTGGCCGTGTTCTGCGATCTGCCGAGGCTGGGCGTGTTTCCAGGATGATTGAAATGTAAATTGAGTTATCTCATGGCCAGATGGCGATGTTTTTATACTCTTAGTTGCGGGTGTTTAATATGTTTTGTTTTTCTTTTTCTGTTCGGAGTCATTGTATGTTTTCTCTGCATTAGGGCACTTTTTTTTTTTCGCGGTATTATAAGGCTTGTCAGACATCGGCATATAATTAACTGAAGAAAACTTCATTCAACTATTGTTTTTAGTTGGTGTTTTTTCTGCGCTTCTTGCTGGGCATATTCAAGTATGCGCGGCAGAAAAATTCAAATTTAATGCTAACAAAATTCAATTCAAAATGAAGCGATTCCATCCCTCCAATGGAGCCAAACGCACTGACGTCCAGAGCAAAGACGACTTCGAAGTGATTGAGCGAGAAGATATAGAAATGCACCATGCCCTCACGGACACGCTGCACGCACGTCACCCTCCCCCCTCCCCCTTCCCACACACACACACACAAACACACGTATACTGCCAAGATGCAGCACCGTTCGCCTGTAAGGGAAAAAAAACGGCTGTTGGTTACGGCATTTGTTTTTTAATTGGTTCACAGGAAGGGAAAGGCGCAGTATCTGTCACACTTGAGTCTGTGGACACCTGAACCGCGTCGTAAGGGAAGGGAGGAAGGTGGGAGTTAAAGTGGAAAGAGAGAAAAAGGAGCCGTAGTGGAGGGCTACGGAGTAATTTCGACCACCTGGGGATCTTTAACGTGCGCTGACATCGCACCGCACACGGACGCCTCTTCGTTTCGCCTCCATCGAAGCGCAGCCGCCGAGGTCGGGTTCGAACCCGGGTATTCCGGACAGTAGTCGGGCGTCTTACCACTGTAACACCTCGGCGGGGCACAGTTATGGCATCCGTACTTCATTTTTGAACATTCTTTAGCGCCTCATAAACGTATTATTTCTGCTTTTGCGCTTCAGCCAATAATTCGAAAATCTATCTGTAAAGCACACATCGGATCAGTATTCAGCGTCTTTGAGCCAAGCAGCCACTTCTCACTAATAATTGGTCGGCCCATACACAATAGAAACGAGACCTTCTGTAATGATGTGTCCCACTGAGAGAACGAGAGAGCGGAGGGAAAGAAACAGGCGATCGGAAGTACAGACAGGTAATTTAATGCAGAGAGGTATACTAGGGGATGCCCAGTAGGCTACCCCACTCATGGGAAGGGGGAGAAAAAAGAGAAACGAAAAAACAACGACGATGAAACCAGTTTTTCAAGTGTCCATAGACCTCAATCATAATGGGAGCAGAGGGCGCACACTTGAAGTTTACAGTCGGGAACTGAACACCGAATCCTTTAGAATTTCGGCAGTGCCTTCATCGTTTACTATTGGGGTGAAGGTTTTGTAAAATGCCTCAGAAGTTTCTATTCTGCAAGAGGACGAGGGTACAAGCCACTGAATGTAGCAGCCAGGAAGGAACGCTCTCGCTCAAACAGATGGCAGTAATAAAGCATGTGCCCAATCCTTTCATCGCACCCGCCTTGCTCGCACGTTAGAGAATCTGCCATTGCGATGCAATGGGTATAGGCGTTTGTAAAAGTCAATCCCAGCAACAAGCGGCAGAGTAGCGTAGCATCACAGGGGGGAAGCTGAATGGTGTATTGCTTGGAAGTAAGGTGTCGAAGTGGTGTGAACAGAATGTACAGCCTCCGGGGATAGACCATGACTGTATAGTGACATTTCTGGAGACTAGTTGATGCCTTGCTGCGTCGGCTCTTGCCAGTGGTGTCTGGACAATTTTGATAATATCGTAGGCCGATCGAGCAGCACCTTCAGCAACGTTATTGTAAGCATTGCCACTATGGCCTGGTAGCCACTGGATTATGGAGTTGGAGGAAGATGATTTCGTGACTCTCCTATTGACTGGTGATGCAGTTGTCGTATCTCTTCTACAGGTTGCTCATGGCCGCCATGGCTCAAGAAAAATTGAAGACATTGTAGGGCAGCTTTGGAGTCCCAGAACACAGCCCAGATTTGAGGTGATTATTGAGATATGCACTTTACAGCCGAAAGTACTGCGGCCACTTGTGCCCACATAGAGGAAGTCCAATGAAAAATAGGATAATTTGTCCCTCTTCGCGGCGTACCCCAGGGATCTGTGTTGTCACCAAGATTATTTAATATTGCGTTTATCTCACTTGCATGGCGGTTACATGAAATTTCTGATGTTAAATTCTTAATATACGCTGATGACATCACGGTGTGGAGCACACACAACGACCTACTGACTCAATCATCGGCCCTGCAATCAGCTCTAGATATTACGTGCACATATGCATCTTTTATTGGCCTTGAACTTTGCGCCAGTAAAACTACGTTCATATCAGTCGCCAACCGCTGGGGCCGCCGTAAACTATCGGCAACACCTGTTCGTCTACATCTATCCGGAACCCCACTTCAGGAAAGTTCAACAGTAAAAATATTGGGCTTAACAATTCATGAGTCAGGAACTGGAACTACATGGCTGTCTGGCGCTAAAAAACAGGCGTTACAGACACTGGGTTTGATTAGACGCATTGCTCCAAAAATGGGCGGCGCTCGCTCAGAGATTG
The DNA here is from genome assembly GCF_055883805.1 of Amblyomma maculatum. Taxonomy (NCBI): domain Eukaryota; kingdom Metazoa; phylum Arthropoda; class Arachnida; order Ixodida; family Ixodidae; genus Amblyomma; species Amblyomma maculatum. The sequence goes on along the minus strand of NC_139349.1, from coordinate 41,457,924 downwards.
CGAGACAGTTGGTGCGGGCAGTTGTGCAACCGCGCCTTGTTTATCAAGCCCAATTTCAGCATTTGACAAGGGCGCAATGGGATCGACTTGAGGCTATAAATCGAGAGGCAATGAGGGTCATCACCTGCCTCCCTCGCATTACACCTATCGTGGCGCTCCAAGAAAACGCACAACTAAACACAATAGATGAACTGGTGCAGCAACGACGTGATGCACGCAAGCTTAAGGCCACACTCTCTCACGCAACGTGCGCTCTGAAGGCTTATGCTTCGACACATTCACTACTACCACCGCCACTGCCAGTTCTTCCTCCTTGGCGTTTTGTACAGCTGAGCGATAACAAGCCAACTGATTTACGCCGACCAAGAACACAGGAAACGGCGTCGTCACTTCGCGACCGAATTATGGAACAAGACGCCCACTTGCCACGTGGTTCCATTATAATTTACGTCGACGCAAGCATCAAAGCCTGTGAAGTAATAACAGCAGTTTACTGTCCTAGCAAATCTTCATTGAACAAGACGTCAACATTTCAATTACCGGAACCTCCATCTTCTTTTTGTGCGGAACTACTTGCAGTGCAAGAGGTGCTTCGCTCTGTGACCACCATTCCCATGCTTCCCACGGCCCGTATTATCATACGTACAGATGCCCTCCAGGTGACAAAGCTACTTAGACGAGTTAGTAGTAGCCCGGAAATCTGCCAGAACATACACAGTCTAGCGGCTCGCATACCAAACTCAATTCGTATTGAATGGACTCCGCGTGACCTTTTAAGTGCTCAAAGCCAAGTGGATTCTGCGACCCGCCTTTCAAACTCAGCCTCGACATCGCCAAACCTCATAAAATTGGACAATGCCACCCTGCTTTTAACAAGAAAGGAGCACCTCCGGCGCCGTACACGTGCTCTTATACCTCCATGTACGGTAAGCTTCCCCCGCGGTCTAACCCGTGCAGAAAAGGTGGAGCTTCGGAGGATTAGAGTTGGGGTGGCCCTAACACCAGCATTGATCCGAAAGTGGCCACAATTTCGGTATTTATATCCACACCCTGAGTGCCCCATCTGCAAGTCTAAAAATATAGAAGCTGGCATCCATCACCTACTGTGGGATTGCCCAGCGTTGAAGCCAACGCGGATCCGGCACCTGGTGGCAGCTGGCCTCTCCCCCCATAATCCGCAGTCGTATGCTGTGTGGACACTGGCACAGCATCATCGTTCACTCCTCGATTTCATTGCATCAGCCAACCTTTTTTCATTCATTTGACCACACCCTTCACCATCATAACATTCCTTTTATGCCCTGAGGCAATAAACTTCGCAAAAAAAAAAGTCCAATGAAAAATTAATTGGTTAATTTTGGCCTGTCTCGCGGGAACGGCTACGGTGTAAGCAGAACTAGTTGAGGCTACCGAGCCATTCGTACAGACGCGAGTACGGTGCCGATAAACAAATTCCAGCATGTACAGCGTCACGTTTTTAAAGGCTGGGATTAATAAATTTGATTTCGAGCCGCAGACCAAATAATCGAGAGGGGAGTCATGCTGCCTTGATAGACAGTTTTGGAATGGAAGGCTGTTGCGTTGCTATGACCTCTGCAAATGCAGACGCAAAGTGATTCTGTGAAATCCTTGAAATATGACGTGTATACATTCGAATACAGTTTAAGGTAATATACGTCGAAAGCGGAGGGCGTTTCGCGCGTACAATGTTTCCCAATGTTGACACGCTTCTAAGAAGACCCTGGAGTGTGCGCAGGCCTGCCCCGAGACTCTCTGGAGGGTATGCACATTAGTCTTGCGTGTGTTTGAATGCAGGGGTGTACTGTACCGCAAGAATTCCAAAAATACAACTCTATACAACTCCAGCACTGACTGAACAGATCAGCACCATCATTTTCTGCTGAGAAATGTGGATAGGTGAATGATATATGTTATATTTTTTCTGCAAAGCGCAATTCGGGCTACATGATAGGTTGCAGTCCATGAGAATCTCTAAGGAACTGTGTGAATTGCAGTGCGAAATAATCTAACTGTCGCGGCATACCGAATATGGCGCCATCTAGAGTCCTTCAATGAGCTGCCCATTTCATACCATGATTGCACCAGACACTACAAACCTATCTCAAATTGTATTATTTAATTCTGCTATTTCACCGAGCAGGTGACACGTTGGGCTAATTGCTGAATTAAGGAATTTTCAGATGATGTATGGATTAGAGAATGTGTTGGTTCTAAGTTTTCTTGATGCCATCCGAGAGCAACAGGTGGCGTCAAGAAAACTTAGAACCGATACATTCCCTAATCCATACATCATCATCTTCATCATGACTATACCCACTGAAGGACGAAGGCCTCTCCCATATTTCTACAATTAACCCGGTTCTGTGCTAGCTGCATCCACTTGACCCCTGCGAACTTCTTAACCTCATCCGCCCACCTAACGTTCTGCCGCCCCCTGCTACGCTTTCCTTCCCTTGGAATCCAGTTTGTTACCCTAAGCGACCATCGGTTATCCTCTCTTCGCACTACATGTCCTGCCCATGTCCATTTCTTCTTCTTAATTTCCACTAGAATGTCGGTAACTTGAGTTATTTCTCTGACCCACTCTGCACGCTTCCTATCTCTTAATGTTACCCCTACCACTTTTCATTCCATAGACCTCTGCGTTGTCCTCAACTTAAGTAGAACCCTCTTGGTTAGTCTCCACGTTTCAGCCCCCTAGGTGAGTACAGGTAAGATGCAACTGTTTTATACTTTCCTCTTGAGCGATACCGGTAAGCTGCTAGTCATAATCTGCGAGTGCTAGCCAAATGCGCTCCAACCCAAACTTATTCTTCTTGTCATTTCCTTTTCATGGTCCGGATCTGAGGTCACTATCTTTCCTAAGTAGACATATTCGCCTACTACTTTCAGTACTTCACTGCCTAATGTAAACTGCTGTTCCTTCCCGAGGCTGTTGAACATTACCTTAATCTTCTGCATATTGATTTTCAAGCCTACCTTTCTACTTTTCCTGTCTAGGTCATTAGTCATTATTTGCAGTTCATCCTCCAAGTTACTTAGCAAGGCAATGTCATCAGCAAATCGCAGATTACCGAGGTATTCTCCCTCTACCCTTATCCCTAACTGCTCCCTTTCCAAGTTTCTGAATGCTTCCTCTAAGCAAGCTGTGAATAGTACTGGGGAGATTGTGTCTCCTTGCCTAATACCTTTCTTTATGGGAATTTCGTTACTTTCTTTATGCAGAACATGGTTGCTGTGCAGCCACTATATATATATATATATATATATATATATATATATTCCAGCACGTTCACGTACGGCTCGGCTCGTCTACCCCCTGATTTCGCAATGCCTGCATCACCGCCGAGGGTTCAACTGAGTCAAATGTTTTTTCGTAATCAATGAATGCTTTGATTTTGATTAAGATACGCCAGAGTATGAAAGCTTCCAATCCAACACACCAGATAGAACTGGCCGAGATATCAGAGCTAATCAATAAGCGCAAGGTGGCCGATATAAGGAAGTATATCATGGAGAAGATTAGGCATGCTGTAAAGAACGGAGGAAGCCTTAAAGCGGTAAAGGAGAAATTGGGCATAGGCAAAAACCAGATGTATGCGATAAGGGACAAGATTGTCAGAGTAGCCGAGGAGGTCTATACAGATCTTTACAGCAGCCAAAGTAGTCAGGACCGTAATGAGATTGGCGGTAGGGAAAAACAGTCACACGTTCCGCCAGTGACAAAAGACGAGGTCAAGAAAGCATTAGAAACTATAAAAAGGGAGAAATAAGCTGGAGGGATCAGATAACTACAGATTTGTTAAGGGGGGGGGGGGGGGGATATCGTGCTAGAAAAACTGGCCGCCCTGTATACGCAGTGCCTGGTGTCATCAACGGTACCGGAACCATGGAAGAATGCAAACATTATTCTCATTCATAAGAAAGAGGACTCTAAGGACCTTAAAAATTGCAGACCAATCAGTTTACTGTCTGCTACGTATAAGGTATTTATAAGGTAATCGCTAATAGAATTAGGACAACCTTGAACTGCAATCAAGCAAAGGATGAAGCAGGTTTTTAAAACGGTACTCTACTATCGATCACATCCATACCATCAATCATACATCATCTCAAGTTTTTTTTTTAATTCAGCAGTTAGCCCGACTTGTTACCTGCGCTGTGAAACAGCAATATTGAATAATACAATTTGGGGTAGCTGGACCCATCTACCTCGCAGATAACTCTCTGTCTGATCCCTCACCTGACAAATAGAATGAAGTAAAGGCCAGCGGCAACCCTGAAATCAAATCCCGAGCCGAGTCGTGAGCCTGTGTCCCTTGGAATCTTCATGGCGTCGTAGGCACATGCTGCCCACCTTCCTTACCCCAACCTTTATTTCCCCAATAAAGCTTTACTTGAATTTGGTGCTCATGCGCGCGCGTTTCAGTACAGCGCTGTAAGCTTTGATGATGATGTAGTGGCTGTGGGCTCTGTAACGAGCGGACACCGTGTTAGAGAAAAAGAAGAGGAGAAACGTGGGGGAAACTAAGAATATACACGGGACCATCCCACGCATCCTCGCACGCACAACACCGGGTTCCGCTCACTTTTCGCTCGGAGACGGCGCCATCTATGCTCTGCAAAGAGAGGCATGCGTCTTAGCGTGCTCACAGTTGCGATCGTTCGTCGAAAGGGGAGGCTACTTGTGGGCCCCGGGCTTAAGCTTGCGCGCATCACACCAAGCTACTTGCTCAGCTATCGTTTGATGAGGCATGGGCTCTAGCATCGGAACAGCGACTTGGGCCTCCTTACATGCTGGAGTGGATTAGCAGTAATAGGTCGGGCTTCAAAAAAAAATACATATAAAAGGGGCCTCTTGTCAAGGGTAGAACTTCGTGGGTGTTGAAATTTGCAGTAGAGAACAAACGCAATATCACTGGAAGAACCTGCGGACGGTTATGGACATCGCCTGAGAGTATATTTTCCTGTAGAGCCCGAGAACAGACTAGCATGATTTAACTGGTCTATGACATGACAGGTGACAGAATCGGGCGTCGTAGGAAGCCACGCCGCATCTCGTGAAGTTTCGTCATACCACGGCACCACGGTTCCGACGTCTACCTGAGCACCCCTATCGTAGCGTGCGCTGCAATTACGCTTCTCATCCTATTCTTCCTTATTGCGCACTGACTGTGGATATATCTGCGCGAACAAGATACCCAGGGGCCAGGAGTACGAGGAGACTGAGTATGTATATTACGAAGAAGCTCCGCTTTTTGTGAAACCATCCTTTACACTTACGACTGATATGCAAGATGGTCAACCAGCGACATATCTGCCAGCAAATGTTTACGGTTTCCTTTGCGCACAAAGCTGGAAAATAGTTCTGACTCGAGAAACAATACTCACTCTTCTGTCAGTGATCTGAGCCCGTACTCTCGCCAGGAAAAAGTAGACACTGCCTTTTCCGCTGGCATATTGCACTCATCAAGGGTGCCGTTTCATTGCTGCTATTGTATCGTCCCTTGTAACCACACCATTCAGAGGGATTCGGAACTACGCGGCTCTCTTCTCACAGGTACTCTATGCAGTCCTCAAGGCTTTAGGAGACAGAGTTCTGGTAGCTCTGGGGACCGCCCGCCGAAGCTACTTCCGGGGCTACAAGCAGATCAAGTTAAGAACTTTGCATAAGGGTCGCGCCAGAAATTCAGCAAGTCCTGTCATTAATCTCCCACCTACCAGAGGCCGCGACAAAAATGATGCAATCGCTTTGTGGTGGCGGGGTAGCACGACGAATTTGAAAGAAACTGCGAGCAACGCTCTATCGATCACTCTCAAGATGCTGTGGAGGAACTTCAAGCTCTTAATATTAATTCCTTATCCAACCTCTGGCCATCAAATCTACCTGACGAAACTGCAACTACTGAAAGAATCATTGCGGGCGTCAGCGTATGCAGTCTTCTTTTATCTGGATTCTTGGATGTTCGGTAGAAAGGCAACATGGCCGATACCACATGACATTGCTGCCCGGGCAACAGCTGGAACCCTCAAGGGCAGTCTTGCTTACTTCTACCTCTTTGGTAATACGTCGTTCCAAGGACACTTTAGGAAGCCCCGTGACAAACGAACGGCTCAAGCAGAGCACAATTCTACATAGTCCGCCTTAGCAGTGTTTACAGATGGCAATTCTCTTAGACGGTGTAACGCCTCTTCTGTTGTGGTAGAACATCGCAACTATACACAAGAATGTCGCGAGACCGGTGGCGTTTTGTACCAAAGAGCCGTGCAAGCGTTTCGGTTTCGGCATGAAGTACTATCGCTCTCTCGCACATCTTGCTATGAAGCAATTTACGCTTGGCAGCGAAATTCGTTGTCAGTTTCCATCAAAACATCAAAACGCATCGCGAATGTGCATTGATATCACGAATGCAAGCTGAAACTGCAATTCAAATCGGTATAATGCAAAAACGTCCTTTATGAGCACCTTGTACTCCGTCGCGCCAACTTGATTTCTTGTTGCCTCAAGCGTGCCAAAATATTTATCATGGAGAAGAATCAAATGCAGGTTTTTGTGAACTACAGTAAATCTTATGTCAGCTCAATATGATTTTACAATGCTGAGTACTCTTATCGCTGAAGTATTACCTTTGGTGTGCGTCTCTTTGGGTCTACATATATACAAAGTACGTACACAGATTTGAGAGTTGCAGTGGACTATAGTTTTTATTTTTACTATATATTTAGGGCGCGTGAATATTCGAAAACGTCAAATAGCGAATAGAATATTCTCATTAAATTTTAGGAGGAATCTGTGCATTTTTTAAACTACTGGAACCACATTAAGCGTTTTATGAACATTTCGGGTGTCTTCAGATGTCTTCAAGGTCTGAATCAACAAGGGCTTGCTGTTTTTATTTCACGACTTTTCGAAAATTGAGGACTGCTTTACGGTCCCGTACAGTCCTTAGAAATCAGCATATGCAAGGTGAAGGGTTCAGCCTTGCAACATGGTCCGTCCGTGCTGAAGCATTTAGAATAATCACACATGTCCTCTTAGAGTGGATGACATAAGGCTTCGGCAAGATTAGCAGCCTGGTTGTGCTACCAGATTTCGTAAGCCATAGCTCATACTTGCTATGGACCTGCTTTGTCCTGAGGTGTGTCTGTAGTGTCTTCTTTCCCGCTATTAATAAGAAAAGGTGTCACTTTACCTTCGTAAAATTAACATGCAAAATTCTGCAGTTGCTTGAAGGAGAGTGATAGCTTTGCCCCGCAAGGTGCCTAGCACCGCGTCGCCGCGCCCCGTACGCGATTCCTTTTCCACTCTTGCTCGTTTTGTGTTTTTCACAGCAAAAAATGTTGATGAAATATTTCATTAGTATTCGATTAATTATATCACTGTTTGATTTGTATATATTGTGGAAGAAGGCCAGGTCGAGACGGCAAGGTCGAGACGGCAAGGCAAGGGATGCCGTGTCTGGCGTTTATTCCGATGGACAAAACCCAAGCGCGTGCCGGAGCCGGCGCCGCGGGACGATGATGATGGTATGTACAAGAGGAAGAAGAAGATCATGGTATGTACAAATGAAAGAAGATCCGTGGAGGGCTCACAATATTCCTTAAGTAAGCCACACTACATACGAGGTACACATGTTGTATTCGATTCACTTCCGACTAAGCGTTTTGCATATGTATATACTCAAGGAAGCGCCCCACTATTTGCGGCTGTATAAGCATATTTAGATGGTCAGTGACATATTTCAGTTGTGCTCAAGCATGTGTTTCTCGTCGCTAGCAAAACACTACGTTCGTTCTTGCCCTTTCGCGTTGAAGGCTCTTCAGTCGCACATATGAAAATACAGCACAAGAGCGGACGAGCTGCAGGAAAAAAAAAAAGCGAAAAGCGATGCAATGCGCGTATCTTCTTGCGAGGCTGGCTTCATAGTTTCGAGGTATTTTGAAATAATCGTACATATACAAAAGATTGTACAATATACTGTGTATGTTTTCACGGTTATTTAGCGCGCTGGCATGCTCTGATATGGTCATTCTGGTTGGGCTTCATCGATAGTTCCGGCTCGAGTTGAAAAACGGAAATGCTTTGTCCGGTATAAGTTCCATAAAGAACGGTTTCGTCCGGTGGAATTCGACTGCATATGGTCTGTCCCATTGTATTAGCTCCATACTGGATCCGTCAGTCCGGTTTTATAGTCATACCCGACCGCATGTCCGGTTTGAGGTGCACCTGTTCGATATAAACCTGCTTAAACTTTATACAGGACGTGTAACACCGGTGTGAGATATATACCGGATCATGCAGATCCGGTAAAGTTGGTTTGGCACGATACAGAATTTTTCACTAGGAATACACATTTTATATGTAGTATTCCTGCCATTTCTCCCTGCTTCTTGGTAATGCCACATGTTTTTCACCATCACTTATGCTCACCAGGTGTCAGGCTAAGAGCCTCGGTTAGGCTGCGAATTGCCTTATTTTTCAACGCAATCCTGAGCCTAATGGTCATGACGCTATGACTCCTGGTAACGCTCCCGGCGACTGACGTATTGGCTCAACGCGCCAACCAACCTACTATAACGCGATGGCGTAAAAGGTGTCGTTTCCGGCGTCGGTAGCTCAGCGAAAAATCACGCGCATCAGTTTCAGATGACGGCAGGCATGGCCGGACATTTGATTGGCCGTAGGATCTTCTGACGTCCCTTCTGTTTGCATTACATGGCTGAACTTGCAGGAGTGGCCGACTCGCGGCTCTTCTTTCGGATTAGAACGTACGTGAGATCAGACGCAGCCATTGATGACCCTTGTATTCTGAGTTAGGCTACTGCTAGATGTTTTAGCAAAACAATAACGACAGAAGAAACAAGGAGGAGAGGAGAGGGCACCACGCATCTCCTTGTCTCCTTTCTCGTCCTATTCGTGCTAAAATATATAGGAGCACTGATCAAGTAGCCCCCGCCACACATTACTGATCTATCCCTAGATCACACAGACATGCTCGCCAGCTTGGTTAAGGGGGGCGTTATTTTACGATTTAAATGTGGAAGCCTAATTTTTATTTTAAATTTTACATTTCTTAAATTTCGTTGGTTCCTGTGTTTGCCGTATAAATATTGTTACGCACGAGGAAGAAGCGGGCTGTGGCGCGGGCAGGAGCGCTCGCGCTAGGCCCGCCGTCATTCATTAAATCATCTCAAAGTCATCGACCATCGTCTCTCTCTGTTCTTTTCGTTCATTGGCACATTTGATTGGAGGGGCTGGGAAATTTCTCTCTTTTCATCCTGGCCCGAAACTGCGGTTTCGGGCCGTAACATTGTGTCTTCTTGTGCCGTCGGCGCAAGAAGACACAATGTTACGGCACAATGTGACGAGGCGGCAAGCCGATTAACAAAGAGAACAGAGAGAGAAGTTAGTCGATGACTAAGCCATGATTTAATGAATGGCGGCGTGCCCAGTACGAGCGCTCCTGCTTGCATTTCCTGCTTCTTCTGTCCGTAACAATATAATCATTTTCGTCAAAACACAGAGCATAGCCTCCGGCTCAAAACAAGGTTCCAAAATAGCCTCATAATACAGCACACTATCCCAGCTTGTCATCAATGTAACGCACGCGCACGCACGCACGCACGCACGCACACACACACACACACGCGCCCACGCACACACACGTGCGCGCACTTAAGATCCGCCCTTAGGGGTATGACGGGACAGCATTAAAGGATCCAGTGCACGGCTCCTCTTGAAGATCTTCGCTCGCGTCCATGCACTTTGCACTCGCTTAATGACTCACCGCTAATTTGTGCCACTATTATTTCACACATACTCGTTATGATGCAGGAGTTAGTGTGCCTAAATAAAAAGAAATAAAAAATAATATTGCATAGCTCGGAGCTCGTGAAGCACACCGTATCACATGGCCGCGTGTTGTCGCCCAACCCTAGGATCAATAAATGCATACCATGCCAGCTGCCACCTACCAGAACCAAGTCAGCGATTTTTCCATTACAACGTCGGCGCCGACCACGAAGACGCGAAATTTTCTGAACTTGGCCCTGAAAGCATTTTTTTTTTTTTTATCTGGAAGCTGTCTCTTTCTGGCAATATAGTGGCGATACATGTCAAAATGTTTCCTCCTGTTTTCATTACAACACTGCAAGGGTTACGTGACCTGATTATAAAACACCTGAGTAGACGCCGCGCCAGCAGGGGTGGATTTACGTAGCTCCTGGATGAGCAGACACGTCGACGGATGTGGGGCTGGATATTTGAGGAATTCATATAGCAAATTTTTGCCGACGAAAAAACAAGGTCTCTTTTTCAGTGCCCTTAAAGAAAATTTCCCGCTACCCCCTTAGCCTCGCTGACAGTTGACTTACGACTCTCGACAATGTTTTGAGTGACATTAGTTGTGTTGCCGCTGAGACCTCGGTCAGGGAAGTATCATGTCATTGCCAAATATTTCCGGTATTACCCCCAGAGCTTATTTCGGGCTTATTACATGCAGAGGGCTGAAAACTCCGTCAGTCTGCAACTTCGGCTCCGATACTTCCATAAAAATAAATTCGCCTCTTACTAGGCATCACATTCATGATTCCGAAAAATGTCAAAGTTGTGAATGGAATACAATTATTTTAAATTGGGGTTCAACAAATGGCTACGGTTTTGTTAGTATAAGCCCGGCGGCAAAGCAAACAAAAATGTTTTATGCTTGGGTATTCTGTATTGGTAAGTCGGGTTAGACTGTCATATTCCTGAACCTATCTTAAAGAGTGGAAGCTCGATTAAGCCTGGTAAGGCATGGTTTTCTCTTGTTAGACTCATCAATGACTGCCCGCGAACGTCAAGGAAATGCAGCCGAAGCACTGGTTTCAGTTCGCGACTACTCTGCGAACTTTACAGACAGTTCTAGACAGCGAAGGTGTACCGATGGAATTTCAGGGGAAATTCAGGCGAAATCTCAGGAAGCGAGCCAAGTGATCTTCAGTGGAGGCGGAAGAAAAGGATACGCAGAGGACTGGGAGACTGTGTGGCATTGGGTAATGTAAGGTCGCATATTTGGGGAAGTATGTGCCGCTACGAATGAGCTTTATCAAGTGTGTAAAGACGAAGCCACACGTGCCCTTGCGTGAGCGAAGCCGGCTTCTCGGAGCAGAGCCTCTTTCCTATTATGTCAGTAAAGTTTTCCATTTAACGTTGCTCTCAGATGCCAGTCAATAATATCGGCACGGCGCCCAGCTTAACCTTCTAGGTTTCATGGTGCCGCAGCATGACAAAGGCCCCTTGGACAACTTATGCGAGGAGGGTGATTTCACTTTCGAAGGAAAACATACGCAGCACTGGTGGCCACACAGGCATATGCAATGATTCAATATATATATATATATATATATATATATATATATATATATATATATATATATATATATATATATATATATATATATATATATATATATATATTGTGGAAGAAGGCCACGTCGAGACGGCAAGGTCGAGACGGCAAGGCAACGGATGCCGTGTCTGGTGTTTTATTCCGATGGACAGAACCCAAGCGCGTGCCGGAGCCAGCGCCGCGGGACGATCATGATGGTATGTACAAGAGGAAGAAGAAGATCATGGTATGTACAAATGAAAGAAGATCCGTGGAGGGCTCACACAATCTGCCCGGGGGGTCGGAAGCGGCCAGCCTGGCCGCTCCTAATCAACCGATGTACTGCGGCGCACAAACGGCTTCAAGCGAGATACATGAAAAATTTCAGCTCCACGGTGGCGTCGGTCGGCGGGGGGATCAACAGGTGTGACTTGATAGTTTACTGGGGACGTTTGGTTGATGACCTTGTAGGGACCAACATAGCGGCGCTGAAATTTATCACTAAGGCCAGGGGTGCGCAGTGGTGTATAGAGCAGTACTTCGTCACCAAGACGAAAAGAGACCACGCGATGCTTCGAATCGTAGCGACTCTTGCGGTCTTGCTGGCACGCTTTTGTGTTGAGGCGGGCAAGATGACGGCATTGGGTCACACGGGATAAGAACTGGGCTGGTAATGATGAGGAGTAATCGGGCCTAGAGAAGAAGGAAGTGTCGAGGATTGTAGTGGGAGGACGGCCGAAAACGAGAAAAAATGGGGAGTAACCGGTAGTCCGCTGTACTGCAGTATTATAGGCGAATGTGACGAATGGTAGAACAGTATCCCAATTTCGATGATCCGGTGTGATGTACATGGATATCATCTCCGATAGGGTGCGATGAAATCGCTCAGTCAGTCCGTTAGTCTGGGGATGGTAGCTTGAGGTTGTCTTATGGAGGGTGGATGAGGCCCGAAGAATTTCGGATACGACTGTCGATAAGAAGGCCGTCCCGCGGTCACTTAGAAGCACCCGAGGAGCGCCATGACGCAATACAATTGACCGCAAAAAGAAATTTGCTACTTCTTCAGCGGAACCAGTCGGTACAGGGGCCGTCTCAGCATAGCGTGTAAGGTTGTCGACAGCTGTTATAATCCAATGGTTACCCCCGTCGGAGAGAGGTAGGGGACCATATAAGTCGATGCCGACTACGTCGAATGGCGTGGCGGGACATGGAAGAGGCTGTAGGAGGCCAGCGGGCGAAGAAGTCGGCCGCTTGCGACGTTGGCACAGATGGCAGGAAGCGACGTATTTAGCTATGGTAGAAGATAGGGCAGGCCAAAAGAATCGTCTTTTCACGCGGTCATATGTTTTATTAAAACCAAGGTGACCGGCAGTGGCGTCATCGTGGAAAGCCGCCAGTATACCTGGGTGAAGCACACGCGGCACGACTGGGAGCCAACGAGTTCCATCAGGGCAATATACGTAGCGGCGTAGTATGCCATCTTCGAGCTTGAAATTGCGAAGGTGTCGGCGAAGCCTAGCATTGGGCGGGTTCGAAGCGCCGATAAGCCGGTCGATGATGGGCCGGCAGTAGGCATCAGCTAATTGCTGCGAGCGGAGTGCGTGTTTGTGCCCAGAATCGTCAAAAGAAACTGCTGTGATATGCGTCGGGAGAAGAGATGGTCGGCTGTGGTCAGAGGTAGAAATGCGTTGCGAAGAAAAACAGTAGGCTGATTCCGTAAGTGGGCAGCGTGAAAGAGCGTCGGTGTCTTGGTGTTGGCGACCCGATTTATAAACGACGTCGAAACTGTATTCTTGCAGGCGTAGAATCAGCGGCCAAGTCGGCCTGTCAATTTTTTCAGTGAAGACAGCCAGCAAAGAGCTTGGTGATCGGTCACAACTGTAAAGTGCCGACCATAGAGGTAGGGGCGAAACTTTTGAACAGCCCAGACGACGGCAAGACATTCCTGCTCGGCAATGGTGTAGTTTTTCTCAGCTGGAGTAAAGGTCCGACTGGCGAAGGCAATAACTTTCTCACGCGAAGTTGCATCGCGCTGCAGAAGGACAGCGCCAAGACCGTGACCACTGGCATCAGTGTGCAGGATGGTAGGAGCGCTGTCGCTGAAGTGGCCAAGAACGGGATCTGATGTGAGGGCGTGCTTTAGGTCGGTAAAAGCAGTGTTGCACTGTTCAGTCCACACGAAAGAGCTTCGCGCTTTAAGTAGATCATGAAGTGGCGCCGCAATAGTTGCGAAATGCCTTATGAAACGCCGGAAATATGACGCCAGGCCGAGGAAACTGCGCAAATCTGTAGTCCGTTGTGGGCGAGGAAAGTTCAAGACCGCGCTGATTTTATCAGGGTCTGGACGAATGCCATCATGGCTAACCAGATGTCTCAATATTTTAATTTCCTTCTGTGCAAAGTGGCACTTCTTGGTGTTGAGCTGAAGGCCCGCTGAAGAAAGACACGTCAGGACTTCATTCAGGCGCGTGAGATGGTCGTTAAAAGTTGCCGAAAAGATAACAATGTCGTCCAAGTAACATAAACAGGTTCTCCATTTTAGGCCACGAAGTACCGTATCAATCATTCTTTCAAATGTCGCTGGTGCGTTACACAGGCCGAAGGGCATAACATTAAATTCGTAAAGGCCATCGGGTGTTGCGAAAGCGGTTTTTTCTTTGTCGTCCTCGTGCATAGGTATTTGCCAATAACCTGAGCGAAGGTCCAAGGTCGAAAAATATTCTGAGCCTTGGAGAGAGTCAAGGGCGTCATCAATTCGTGGCATCGGATATACATCTTTGCGGGTAATTTTGTTGAGGGCGCGGTAATCAACATTCTTGTGCTGGACAGAGCAGGGCACAAAACGGCAAGGGGATCAAGTCTTACCTCCACCACTTGTGGAAGAAGGCCATGTCGAGACGGCAAGGTCGAGACGGCAAGGCAACGGATGCCGTGTCTGGCGTTTTATTCCGATGGACAGAACCCAAGCGCGTGCCGGAGCCAGCGCCGCGGGACGATCATGATGGTATGTACAAGAGGAAGAAGAAGATCATGGTATGTACAAATGAAAGAAGATCCGTGGAGGGCTCACAATATATATATTGACAAGGTCATATAAAAGCTCGATGACCAGCTTCAAAAACCTCCAGACGTTTTATTGCCAGTAATTATTAATTCAATCAATCAGCCTTTTATTTGCGCAAATTTAGCGGAGACAAGATACACGCTCGCAAGCTTGACAGAAGTCTTGTCTCCTTTTTCAACTTGACCAGCGGCATCTTTTCTCAAAGACATTTAAGGCAATGAATACTGCGCTATGTAACTACGACACAAACGAAGAAAGAAACATGCAGTTCAAATCAAACAAAAGTATCAATATACAAATACCTGCAGTGTCATCACATGAATCTGTCCTGTTAAAAAGAAAACCCTTAATAACAATATTTCTATGTTAACTACCAAAAATAAGTGGAATTCCAGAATATTTTCCGGAAAATGGCCAGATTTTCTCGCTTGCTAGCATAAACCATACCTTTTATTATTACTCTCCAATAGTGAAGTAGAATAAATTGGTAGTGCTTGTTTATTTAACCAAAAAGAAATCGCCACTTGCAGTGTTTCTACGAAAAAGCTGGTATATATATATTCCTTTTATCAGGTTGGAAAATACCGCCCAGTTATTATCCCCGAATTCTGTAAAGTACAAAAATTGTTATCGAACAGCTCTTGTAAAATGCAGTAAAACATAGGACAACATATACAGAACAAACAACGGTATTTAGCTGTACTCTAAGAACTGTGCAAAAGGCTGCAGGACCTGTGAATTCGCAAATTCGGCGTCTTGCTTGTTGAGCGCCACCTACAGACAACGCTGTCATTTTCACTAACGCCTTGGGATGGCAGATGTTGGTAGATGGCGCAAGACAACCAATTCGCTTCAGCATTCTTCACTGAATTACAAAGTTGATTGCGTCGGTTTTAACTTTGTTTATCATATAAGCTTTGCACATGCGACGCAAAATAAGTAACTGCTTACAACTACAATTACTCCGTGTGGAATACAACAGATCGCAGTCCCCTATTACAGCCCTTAAAGGTAACTGAACAATTACAAAAACAAAGCCAACTCTTTAACTTTGCTTTGAAAATTTATTCGCGCAGCACAAATTTACTTGGACAATAGTTGCAACTATAGCAAGTGGACACTAGATAACCACCTTATATGGGTATTTTGCGTATTATTAAGCGCGACTAGCCTACACCCTTTCTTTTTCCCCACATCTCCTTTTCCTTTTTCACTATTCGCAATGGCAAACATCGCGAATTTTATAATGTATACAATTATTCAACTAATGCACATTGCTTGATATATTGTACCACATGTTTCAAGAGAAGCTGATTTTGGGAAGTTATAGCTTAATTTCTCACTTATCTGCACCAAACATTCTGAAGCTGCGCCGCTTGCGTGAGCTGGAAGGAAGAGCAATCGTATGAAATATGAACACGTTGCACTCTTGCTCGTACACAGATACCTCTAGTAGTAGGGTTGGTTTCAATAGAATAATTGTTTCGTGCCACGTATTGAGGTATATTTACGCATTCATGGTCTGCACGGAAGGTTTAGAGTTGAGTGTATTCGGAGCTGAACTCGGTGGGTAGTTTTAAGATAGCTCTATGTACTCTTCTCCACGTGGCGCCCTCCTCCTCGATTCTCCTTTCGCACCGTCTGGCCAGGCAGCACACGGCACGCTTTTGTTTTTTTTTTAGTGACCAACTGTCGAGATGAACTGCAGGAAGTGATGAGAATGTGCGTTTTGGCTCAGTGCCCCGCCTAAAGGCTGCAAAAATGTTTAATTAATGTCATGTGATAATAGAATTGGGTACATCGGACGCAATTTTATCAGTAGGTTGTCTTTCTAGCACATGCGAATGTGATATATTAATCGAAACGTAATTTTGAATGAACTCTCAGACTTTTTTTTTTTTCTTACAATATGTAATGTCTTATTCACGATGTGACCTGGTGTTTCTTGCGCGTTCCCGCTGTGCTTTGCTTTTGTTTTAACCCCGGCACGCATTTAAACCGCGGGTCTGCATTGAGCGAGCTTTATTGAAATAAATTAGTTTTGAGGGCGCAGTCGAAGGCCATGTGCTTCGTATTCCCAAAGTGAACATGGGTTCTGTGCTCGGATGTTGTAAAATGTCAAGGCGATCAAGCGGTGCTAGCAACCACAGATCAAGCATGGCAACAAGAGGAGAGATTTACGGAATATTATTTCATGTATCCGTCTCAAGGCAGCTTAAAAATAAATTTCCACCTGTAAGAGATAATGGCTTCCGGTGCTTAGAGAAAAACAAACGCTTATAGAAACTTTTGTTTTATTTTATATAGGTGATCAGCTACACAATGCAGCAAGAGAAAAAATGTACCATTAAAAAATGAGCAATCTTATCTTGTTATTTTTCATTTTACACATGCACAATCATACATGCCTAGAACGCCTACATTAATCAGTAGACTGAGAGCAAGTTTTATGTGAGCGACCTAGGCAACCTGGGTCTTGGAGGACCGGCAGTGACTCGAGGTAACTTTCGAAATATGTAAATAAACGTCACGAGGTGCTCGAGGATGATGAAGTGACCGCAGTAAGTCGAGAGATATTTCTGGTAGAGGCCTCATTGGCTTAGAGGTGTTCAGATCCAAAAGTAGTCACCGGGAGCATGCATGACTGCAATGCGGCTGTCATCGTACGGTGTCTTAGTGCTAGCTTATGTGCTGAAGGTTCTCGGCGAGAAATTCGGCGCGCTTCATGTGCTTGGCATAGAATCTCCGAACTGGATGTATTAGGAGGTGGGGGGACGACAGAATCATGCCCAGAAAGGTGCGCGCGAGCGGGCGCAGAGAAAAAAAGACAGTGAATACCCGGCATTCTTGTGCTGGACAGTATTTTAAGCGTAGATGACAAACGCAGCTCTGTGATCCGGTTCTTATGGCCAGTATCAATGCCAACAATGCCATCGCCAACATTTTCTTCAAGGTGAAGTCGATGTGCTCTGTGAAGCCATTAGTTTGCGGATGATAAGGTCTAGAGTATCGATACTCACAGTGACATGGAGTAACTTATCGACAACAGCGGCAATGAACTGACGACCATGGTCACTCATGATGACTCCAGGAGCCCTGTTGCGAATTAAAAGGACAGCAAAAAATTTAGAAACTTCTCCTGCTTTGGCAGAGATCAGAGTAGCAGTCCCAACGTATCTTGTGCAGCAGTCGATGCATACAATAATCTAGGGCTGCCAGTGCTGGCGTGGGGAGCTTACCAAGCAATCCGAGCCAATTTTCTCAAATGGTGTATGCTGCGGCCTGATCGGTTGCAAGAATCCAATAGAAAGAGTTTAGAGATTCTTGAAACGTTGACATTGGACGCAGCTTGCAGTGTCTGCCGCACTGCCTTGTATAATCTGGTCGAGTAGAAATTGCCGTGTTCGGTGGTTGTGCGGGCAAAGCTGGCCAGATGCACTTTGTGCATGACGTGAAGGACAGCACCACGAATGTTTGCAGTAACGATCAGATGTATACGAGCACCATCACCTGAATAGTTTTTAAAAAGCAAGCATTCATGAATGAGGAACGAAGTTGCAAGTGCAGACGTGCGGGCTTTGTCCGAGAATTTTTAAAGAGCACGGTCGCTCGGCTATATATTGCTTAATAGTATTAAAAATCGGGAACGTTACGGAGAGAGGAGATAGACACTGATCGCTCCTCGCTGTATAGATTTCTTTTGTAGTCATATGTTTGCACTTGGATGGATGTCAACGAGTAATTACTCTCTTATTACAATTCTACTCCACCTTGCGGGATCCCACACAATATTCTTTCAACACCGCTCCTACTTCGAGTTATTTATCAATTCGCTGTCACCCTAACTTTTGATCTGGTGTTGTGCCTGGTTAGCTCAGTTGGTAGAGCGACTGCTCCGGAAAGGCGGTGGTCCCTGTTTCAATCATCGGACCAGGACAGTTTTTCTTTAACAACGAAGATTATGAGAAAGCTGTATAACTTTATAGGCACTTGGCTGCACCCAGCTGGATATTAGTGAGCATTACTCACTTACTACAAATCTACTCCGCCTTGGGGGATTCCTTTAAATTTTTTATTAACACCGTTCTGCAAGGTATTTCAAGCGTGTATCAGAAATGCTTATCGTGATTTCATTGCTTTATTTAGTAATGTTGCACCTGATGCCTTGAATCGGTATGGAAGAGCGCCGTAAATGGAAAAAGTGCGTACATACGGTGACCTGCTTGTCATTTGATTTCGGTCACTCTTTACAGGTTGGTTCATAGTAAATGGCTAGAACAAGGTGTTAAAAAAAGGGCGCAAGACTGTCGTTAAAGCCCCCTGTAAAACTTTCTTTCCTAAATTTCCCACAAATACCACCTCAGTAAAAAATGTCTAAACTAGACAACGGCCTTGCTAAACAACGTTATATCGGCCGAATATGAAACAAAAAAAAAAGTAACCCCATCTTCATCACCCTCTTATATTATCTATTATTATTATTATTTATCTCTCTAATCCAATCAATCGGGAGACATTGCATACATTCATGGAACGCAACCAAAGTTCATCCCTACCGCGTGTAACAGTCAGAGGTGTTATCACCCAACGAAGCAAAAGATAAACTTGAACAAATTGCGAACGGCCTTGGTATTCGCTTTCAAGCTCAAACGGTGGTTCCATTTGAGCTACCGAATCCTCAAAGATCCGAAAAAAGGTTTTGATTTGAATAATATTCGGCCGATTTCTCTAACTTTAAATCTAGTGAAACTTATTGAACGCATAGTTCACCTGCGCCTCACAAACCATGTTATAACCCTGAATACATTTAGTGATGCACAGATTGGCTTTCGTTAAGGGTGCTCGATTTGGATGGCTCATACAGATTTGAAGAGTAGAATTCGGTTAGCAATGAAGAAGAAAGAAGTGTCGGCATTGGTCACTCTGGATATCGCCAAATCGTATGACAGTGTAGAGCACTCTATACTGTTCAATAAGATAAACGAAATTAGGCCACCGTTTTACATTTTTGCATGGCTAAAAGAATTCTTAACGAATAGGAACTTTTTCTGCCCTAGAGGTTCTTTAATTTCTGAAACTCATTACTAAGCTAGAGGCGTGCCTCAGGGATCGGTGCTATCTTCATTGCTATTTAATATATTAATGAGGGATATTCCTATTTATCCAGATATAGAAGTGTACGTGTATGCGGATGATATTGCCTTTTTCTCTTCTGTACGAGATGTTCATTCTTTATACCAGTTATTGCAAGCCTACTTGAATGCCCTTGAAGTTTGGCTGGGTAAAGTAAAATTATTTCCTAACGGGAATAAATCCTCAGTACTCGTTTTCCCACCGGCACACCCTCTTTTTATGTTCCTTGGTTCACAAATCACACAGGTTGAATCCTTAAAGTATTAGGGTGTATTATACCACTCCCAATTGGACTTGCGGCCTCATATCAAAAGTAATTGCCTGAAAGCTGGGCGAGCCCTTGGTCGACTGATTCAAGTTAGCCATAAGAAATTTGGTATGCGCAGAGAAACTATTTTGTTTCACTATAAAACTTATGTGAGACCAATTCTGGAGTTTGACAGTGTTCTTTTCTCGGGAAGTCCTAAATACAAACTACGACCTTTGTCGCTACTGGAGAGCGTGCTTTACGACTATGTTTGGAGTTGCCAAAATCAGTTTCAAATGCAGTCGACTAATTAGAGGCCCGTGTACGTGACTTGAACTCTCGATTTGAGCTCCTCACTGTGCGAACCTTTTTACGAGCACTAGAACCTCTGTCTGGGATGGCTTCTCCAATTTTTATTACACACCAAGCTCAGTTTCTAGATTATCATTGGCCGCTATATAAGCAACCACAATTTGTATTTACGCAGTCCTTGCTTTCCAAAATTGTAGTTCCACTTATGTCAGTAAGACGTGTTGGCAATGTTCAAGCTACTTCCGCACTGTGCTTTGACCAGTCTTTGCCATCTAATGCAGAAGACTTGACTACCACTGTTATAAATGGCACCTCGAATATTATCTATTACAGTAACCTCGACAAGCAGCTATTTTCACAGATGCCTCACAACGGAATTAAAAAGCAGCAGCACTGAATTGGAGTTTTTCTGTACGGCTGCCTGATTACACACCAGTATTTACTGCTGAATTGCTTGCAATATGGTTTGGCCCTTCAAAACGTTGCCGGTAACGTTGTTCACGTAATCATACTCTCTGACTGCCTATCAGTCTTAGCAGCAATAGAAAGCCCGAAAATGCGTCTTTTGAAATAAACCCTGATGTTTTTCCTTCCCTTACATTTACAGGAAGTATGTTTTCAGTAGGTTCTGGGACACTGCGGCATTGTTTCGAATATAAAAGCGGATTATTTAGCAAATTAAGCTCTCAATGGGGCTGTTGCCGATGTTGTACCGAATATTATTTGCTAAATATATCCCGTTTTGAACGGTTTCGAACATTAAACTCCTTGAGCCATGTGCCACTCCTTGAGACTACGGATTTTAACCATTTAACTTTTTGTTGGGATGTCCGATGTTGTACCTCGAGGCAAAGGGAGGTCTCCATGGTGCTCATGCGTTGTAGAGTTCCTTGCCTCAATCTTTATTAATGTCGCTCTGGATTCAAGCCGTCGAACCTTTGTGCGTCATGTGTTGACGTGGACACAATTGAACATTACATCCTCTCCTGCCGCAGGCATGCTACTCAGAGAAGACATTATTTAGAAATACCTTTTGCTCAGCTAGGATTGCCATTTACAGTTCCCGTCTCCCTCTCCTTTGGTGCAACCGTCAAAGGGTATGCCTTGTGTGAGTTACTTCACAATTATAATATTGCTGCTGGAAGATTTGTGTGTTAGCGCTGATTTTTCTGAATTGCACATTTTGTTCTTTTTAATAATATTTTTATTATTTCACAATTTTATTCCTTTTTTCCTATTACTATAGCCTCAGAATTTTAAATTATTTCAGCAACACTAACTCATAATTAATAGGTTATCTAGAACCCGTCTACTCGGGTTCGGTAGCCAAGTCACTCTGCTATTGAGCCGCCGCGGCTTGTGCCTTCGGTTGCTATAGCCAGGTTTAAGTAGGGGTAAGCATGCCCCATTTCAAGCGGCGGCTCTAAGATGGGTCCACAAATCCTTGGCATCCATGATCAAGCGCGCTGTTGCACCGAAGCTGATCGCAGAAGCCATCGGTAAACATCCGCCACTGGAGACGGTGCCTCCCAGATTGCCACATGCCCATCTGAAACTGCAGCTTACCGTGCTTTCGCACGTTAATCGGCTTAGCAGAGATAACCCCGGCCAGTTTTTCACAACACTACATTAGGGCACATCTTTCTTTCATGCCCACTTCCCTCCCTTCTCTTAAAGCGCGGTTGCGCTCTTCAGGTCGTTCGTTTCCTAATTAGCCTATAATTTCCTGGATCCTGCCAGCCGTGATAACATATGAGCAGCAAGAGGTTTACCGCAGCGCTCCAACCCTCCACGTTGCATTACGTTCTGCGTGACAGTCACGGTAGTACAGAACGCCCGTTTACCAAGTCAAAAATAGAAATCCGGCAAAAAGGAGCCCTCAAAACAGCTACATAAAGCTAAATTCAACATTTTCGTGAAAAAAACTACGTTTTGCGTGTATATTTTTGTCAATTTGTTGGCAAAGCATGTAATTACTGTTAAAATATGTTGAAAAGCACCCTTTAATTTGTACTGGAAAATTCGGAAAACGAATACTTTCACTTTCAGGGATATCCCGCCCTCATTTTGTAGATTTAAATTAAATTCGCAAAAGCGCTTCTTTCCTGACAGAAATTTCTCAATGCAGTACTTTCACTCGCATAAAGACCTGGTCTGCTTTATCTTGGCTTGCCGTGAGGTATGAGGTTCGTACCACCGATTAAAGGCGGGATTCCAGCACTGCTGCCAGCGTACACATACATATAGTGTCAATCCTCTGGACTGAGTTTCCGAGCAGTTAGTGATGTCAGATGCATTTTCTCTGCCTTCGCAGTCCGGCTCAAATAATTAATATGGGATTCGTACTATTGCGTAAGCATTATATAGTTATGTATACGCTTGTTTCGCATAGGCGTGACCTAGTCGAAGCTGCAAAAAAACGAATTAGGTGCTTGCTATATCAGACCAATATGGTAGGGATAGGGATCGGATAGGGCGTCAAAGAAAGGTGTCAAAGTGACAAAATGCTTGATGTGATTAGATTAGCCAACTAATTGGACCCAATTAAGTGTGTAATTTGGAGCCATGGTGGCCACCAGCCAACTGTCGGTTTCGGTTATCAGCTTCCGGTCACGTGTCTCAGTGCAGAAATGCGAACGTCTGGGCAATGCTGCTATACATGGTACATCGCAAGCCCATTGTCAAACACAACCAGCTTTCCGTCGAACGCATCAAAGTTCACCAGCATTCTATAATTGGTTTACAGGAAAGGAAAGGCGCTGTGTCTGTAACTCGCGGTATCACGTGGACACATCATCATCATCATCATTTATTATACCCTTAAAGGCCCCGGGTGAGGTATTACATAAGGGGGGGGGGGGAGGTAACACATAAAGATAACAATCGTTCATGGTCTAAACATAGGTATAAAAAGTCAAAATGCTCAAGAGAGGAGGAGGATAAACATTGCGAAGGAGGAGGAGGATAAACATTTATTATTTGAGGACGTCAAGCAGGCAGGAGCTTCCGCGCTAGATGGCCAGGAGCTCTTGAGCTCTGGCGAGCTGGATTGCCCGCTCGATGGCCCGCAGTTGGATTACCGGGTCCGAGTTGAGCATAGCGGCCTCCCACTGCTCGCAGGTGGAGCGCTGCATATCCTGCGGAGGAGGATCTCGTGGGCATGCCCATAGTATGTGGTGTAAGTTGGCCCTCTGGTGGCATACGTTACAGTACAGTGTGTATAATGCGGACAACACAGCAACGCTTAGGATTCGCATTTCTCTAGTGCAGGTTCGGCAGTGATCTCAGAATTTTTTTCGTTCACATGTTTTCTTTTTACGTTTAATAATTTCGAGTTGACAAAGCAGAGAGAGAGAGAGAAAGAGAGAGAAGGCAGAGAGATTAACCAGGAAAGCTTCCGGTTTGCTACCCTGCACTGGAGAAGGGGAATGAGGAGTTTAAAGGAGAAAGATAGAAGAGAATGATAGGAAAGGTAAGGCGGCGAGGAGCACAGTCACAGTTTCTCAATCAAGTTTGTGTCCCTCAGAAAACACATATGTACTTTGAAGGCTTTGCCGTTAGACGCCTTCTGTGGCCATGGGCCGAGGATTTTCTCCTCTGTGAAAGGACGGCTGTCGAGATGGTCCAGAGCCTAACGCAGCGCATATCTTTCGCTTGAAAGATATGAAAGATATGAAAGACAAAGCAGGCGTCCAACATCTGCATTCTACTAGAACAGGAAACAGCACAGAGAGGGCACACTCAGCCAACTCGAAGAGGGGATTTTGTCGCATCGCTGCACCTGTTCGCTTCGTCTCAGAATGTAGCTATGCTCCCACGAACTGTTCCAGCTTACAAGAGTGGGCTTATTTAATTGCAATTCAGTGGCAGCACCATTTTCTCGCAGCCTTTATGACTTCCAAATGAGACACGACCGTTCATTTACGCAAGAAACGTTTAATTTCATTTACAATTTACAGCATTCTGTATCGAAACTTAGGGCCAAGCAGCTACTCTTCCCTTTATTTCTGCATATACTTCACAGGCCCAGTCACTGCCGGAATACACGGCCAGCAGCAGCACACGTAGTGATTGCATCACAAAATGCCGCATGACCCAATAAAACTGGTATCGGGCATTTTACAGACACCTCCGCCTCGGCATTCAGCGATGTCATGTGCTCGCAGGTAGGCTCTCATGAGTATATGGAGTACAAGTACAAGGAACAGCCACCCTTCACCACATCCCTCTCCGCTCGAGCAGTGATGGACCGTTCTACATACATACAATACTGAAACACGTCAATACTCATCTCCTTATCTCCTTGAAGTAGCCTCCTCTCTAGAAGTAGCCAATTTGGCGGACGTCGCCAAACCTAGCAACATTGTCTACTACAGGAAGGCGATGATAAAACAAAATGTTTTTAGCTGAAGCAACTGTTGTAATTTCCTTTTATTTTTTTTATTTATTTATTTATTTATTGCCCAGCGTAGACGGCTCCTGTTAGGGGATTTAGGTCATTGCTAGAAATCCATGAAACTACCTCTCGCTTCCCTTCCTTCTCCCTTACTATTTTTCTTTCATCGCAATGAGCCCCTCCACACTTGCTACCAATGAATGGTGGCCTGCCGACAACTTCAGCGGAGAGACGCCGCTTCGTAATGTCGTATCATTTTGTTGTTTTTATTTATGGTTAGCCAATGTTGAAGAAAAGGGTTAGCATTTTTGTTTCTGCAGCAGCCAAAAGAGACGAAGTTTGCGCAAGGAGAAGGCAGTTTCTGCTGAAATCCCACAGGAAAAACATCCCCAGCAGCCTGCTGAGCAGCTGAATAAACCGTTAGCGGTCACTGTGCCATCGTGTTCGCGTCATAAACCTGTCCTAAGCTTCCCAGCGCCTATAAAAGCTGTTTCAGACATACTAGATGAAATTGTGAACTACAAAATACGATACCTTCTTTCGAATGGAAATAAAGATAATGTTGCTCGCTTATATGCATACTATAGTCGCTGGCATTTTTATTGCATCGGCCACTACTAGTTGGCATGAATTAATTCCTTTCCAAATGTCTGTTTAGGCGTTCGAGATTTTGTCCTTTTCAAAGTGCCGTCAGCGGCCGATAGGGCTTTCTCGCAGCCAACAGCAATACGAAGTGAGTGAGTGAGTGAGTGAGTGAGTGAGTGAGTGAGTGAGTGAGTGAGTGAGTGAGTGAGTGAGTGAGTGAGTGAGTGAGTGAGTGAGTGAGTGAAAAACTTTATTTAGCTCTAGATTGGCTTGTCTTCTGCTGTTTTCAGATGGCTCCGTCCATCTTCTAAGACAAAGGTCGGTTGTCCTTAGTCCAGGGCTCCACTGGATGCTGCTGCCAGTTGTGCTCGCCGAATCAGACCTTCTTGGTCGACTCGGCGATCGCTGGAGAGCACTCCCTCCCATTGCTCCGCACTCGGGTTTCTTATAACGGGTACCACGCTTATCCTCCGGCATGCCCACGTTATGTGGTACAGCGTGGGTGGTTCTTGGCACCAAGGGCATTTGTCAGTGCACTGTGGGGGATACATTTTGTTGAGTACGTGTAGGTTCGGGTACGAGCCCGTTTGTATCTGCGTCCACGCGACTGAGTCCTCTCTGCTAAGGGAGTTGTGTGGTGGTGGGTACCGCTTTCTGCAGCCCTTCTAATGGTTTAGTATCGCCGAATAATCTTGGGATACAGGTTCGTTCCCCTCGAGGTCGCCTACGTTTGATGCTCGGTAATAAGTGTAGCCTCGAGCTATCCTGTCCGCTTCTTGGTTCCCTGTTACTCCCGCGTGTGCCGGCGTCCATACTATCGTATGCTTGATTGGTGTTTCGTTTGGTTGTCGTGTTATGTGGCCCCCAGAGCGGAGTATGAGGAGCGCTCTGTGCCCGATTCTGCCGCGAAGATAGTTGCGGCATGCTGTTTGTGAGTCTGTAAGGATTGTTAGAGACCGTTTAGATCGATAGCCCTCCGCGGCCGCTAGAGCAACGGCCGCTTCCTCAGCCTCGACTATTGTACAGTCTTGTAGTGATGCGCTGGTGATCTCGCGTAGCGTCGAGTCAATCACTGTTGTTACCACATTGCTGTTTTGCTGCCCCGCTGTTCTGGTGTATGTTGCTGCGTCCACGTAAACCGTCGTTTCTCTGGGTGCTAATGTCTTTTGTAGGTATTCAGCCCTTGCCTCTCTGCGAAGCTTTGTGTAGGTTGGGATCCATGTTCCTGGGTATGGGCGTTACTTTTAGTGTGTGGCGACATTCGTCCGGGATTGTTTGTGTCCTCTGTATCTCTTGAATTTGATCAGCGCGGCCCAGTTTCTTAAGCAGCTCCCTGCCAGGTGGGTTCTGCTGTAGTCTGCGCACTTGGGAGACTAGTTGTACCTCTCTCAATTCATCGAAAGTGTTGTGTAGTCCTAGGGCTAGGAGCTTTTCGGTTGAAGTGCTGTGAGGAAGGTGGAATGCGGTTTTGTAGGCTTTGCGTAGAATCACGTCCCCCGGTTGTACCTCACTCTTGATGGGGTTATGGTAGGGGAGGCTGTATGTCACTCGGCTGACTACCAGGCTTCTAACCAGCTTGAGTGTGTCCTCCTCTCGCATGCCATGACGTCTGCGTGAGATGCGCGTGATCATGCGGGTCACTTGTAGAGTGGATGCCTTGAGTAGGGCGAGGGTGTGGGTACAGCGTTGGTTTGACTGTATCCACATCCCCAAAATTCTGATGAGTGTTTTTTTCTGGTATCGACTTCCCTTCGAGGTAGACGTTTAGCTTTAAGTCGTCGCTAGTGGGGAATGTGCGGTTGTGTCTTCCTCTCCAAACTCTTAAGAGCTCCACTGCGCGCAGCGCGGAAGGCGGGAATCTGGTAGCGCTTTAGGAAGTCGTAGATGAGAGTGCCGTAATCCCGACCCCTCTAGGGGCAAAGAGCCGGCTGTCAGGTGACATTGATAAATTTTATAGCCTTTCTTTTCTGGCGAATAAATATAGTACGCTATGGCCACCACGTCGGAACCACCGGCAAATTGGCCTGTTTTCATAGCCATCGACAGCTTTTGTACGAACACCTGAGCGTCTAAATACATGTTTTAAATTCTTAAAAATACTGCAGACATATTATTAAACATTGCGGTAAGACAGAAGGGTATACTAGCTGATAAATAACATAACTCCGAGCAGTGCGCACATGGTTTCAGTGCGGGAAAGCGCTTCATTTTAATTTTTATTTTAAATATTGCTACGCAATAACTGAGACAACGTGTAGAGTGAAGACCATGCCCGCGCAGTGGCTTTGTCACGAATCTCCCACGCTTGGGAGCAGATGAGTGCGACAAATGCTCGTTAGCGTTTCAAGAGACAGAATAGTCATTCGAGATACTGCGCCTTGGCTGTCCTGTCAACCAATTATTATTATTATTATTATTATTATTATTATCATTATCATTATCATTATCATTATCATTATCATTATTATCATTATTATCATTATTATCATTATTATCATTATCATTATTATCATTATTATCATTATTATCATTATCATCATTATTATCATTATCATCATTATTATTATTATTATTATTATTAAGCTGACAGATGAGGTTATTTAATCACTCGGCACCATTACGCGACAATTACCTAGAATGAATGGGGGTTGTGCAATGTACTTGCACAATCGAAGTCATAAAGCGGATTTCTGCAGAGTCATGTCTGGCTGCCGTTGTTAAGCGGAGTGCACTCGGCAACGTTTGAGCGACTGCGGGCGCCAAAAGCTGCGACGCTGTCTCCACATCGCGGAGAATAGGGAACGCAGAGCGTCAGGTAGTTCCATCTTCAGACGCTGTATGGCAGCCCCATCGTATTTTTTTCGCTGAAAACGAGGTTACTGTGAAGTTGGAAAGAACGCAGAGTACTCACTTACCGAGAGCCTCCCATAGATATTTTCTTTTTGTGTGATTCCATCGCCTTGGCTAAAATACGTCATTTCGTTTCCGAACCGCTGGAGCTACAGAAGTATTTGCTTCTTTCCTGGCTGGACCATTTTGTTAATAAGCATAGTTTCGAAGTGGTGCTGCTAGTGCCATGAAGGAAAAATCTGAGGAGGCGTGTACGTTGCATCGTCAGGATTTCGCGTCTCTCTACCCGCCGGGCGCCACGAAATCCACCCCATGTGAAGGCTAAGGGAGGTTCTGGCTGAGGTCAGGAACTGTTCAACAATACGCACCACATGCCAGGTCGATCAACTACTTTATTTTTATGATTTATGGTAAACACGTCAGATCACGGTCCCTCTAGAGCTTTTTCACTCCATGACGGGTACCAGGCCGAAAGTATCCGTTCAAGCACAAATCCTAGGCACATTTTATGACTACTGGTACAATGCGCGTGAAGGGAACCTTGGAAATGTTCTGTCTTCATCTCGTGCATGAGAGTCTCGATAATCTAGTTGGCAGCTTGCTGAAAAGTAGTTTCGCTATTTCGGTCGTGATCGTTCAGGCAGAGAACTTGTGTTTAAAATGAAGGATTATAACTCACTGTCCACTCCAGCACAGGAAGTTAGTATTCAAAAAGAAATTGGCCCAGCGTATAAGTTGTCTAACAATCTGAAAACTGTAGCCAATTACTAGGCTGACCCACACAAGCTGGTCTTAATGAGTTCCGGATTATCTTCAAATGAAGGAGCGCGCCAAACTGCATGAAACATCACGCAACTTAGTTCCGCATGGGACTGACTGGAGCTGTATATGAATTCCCGTGACCATTTGAAGAAGGGAGATTGCTAAATGGGCCGCTGTAAAAGTGAAGTTATAAGGGAGCAGCTGCTAGCTTTCGATAAAGAACGGATAACGATAAGGAACGTGCATACCCCATCGCGGCGCATGATAATCCATGACTGCCATAAAAAATAAACCGGTTCAAAATCAGTCATGACCAGTGGACACGTGAGTTTGCTGAGGATTTTTCTTCATCTAGGAGCATAACAGGATTGTACCATGCAGAGTTAGTTTATTGCAATTGTTTAATAAACAAAAAGCAGGTTTTGACATGTGCTTAGTCGATGATTTGGCTGACATGATTAATACCGTGTTTTCTGTTGTATAAGCAGCCTTTTTTTTTTTTTTTTCACAATGCTTCAGCTATTGCATCCTATACAAATGTGTCGTATATGCCTTTTTTTTTTTCAATTTGGGTAATACTCCTATAGGTTAGTTTTCGTGAAAGGGGGCAGTAGCGACTTTTGCTATTATAAAACATGTAATTGTCTCAAAGGTAAAGGAAATAATACGAAAAGAAAAAAAGATGGCGACATTCGCGCTCCTCGGCCGTTCACGGCTACAGGTATAGTAAACCACACAATAGCCACAGGTCAACCCAAGACAAAGTGACTCACTTTTTCAGTTGCGATTTGCGACATTGTTAGTAGCTGTGTGTCTTCTACTTTGTGGAAGTACTAAGCCGGGTGCTCCCGACGCACGAGCACGCTGCCCAAGCGCAGCTACAATTAGAGCGGACTATATGATAGCGAATCAGTGGTGGCGCCAGAAATTCGCGAACTTTTTGATAGCGCGTCCGAAGTTGAAGCCTTCGCAAGCTTTGAGTAAAAGTAAAGCGTTGCTGCTCTGCCTGTGTGAGAGCTATTATTGAAGGGAGTGCTGCCTCTGTTTACTATCAATTCGCGCAACCAGCTGTCTCACATGCACTTAGTATTTCGCGATGATCGCAAAAGCATTTATAGTGAAATTCCGTTGGTCTATCTGGGTCAATTAAGGTGCGCTTTATACAAGGGTGCGTCTTATGTACCAATTTTTACGCTAAAAGCCTACAAATATGAAAGGTTCGTCTTTTTTTACCGGAAAATACGGTAAGTACGGTCTTCCAAATGAAATCAATCAAAAATTCGAGATTGCCTTAATGCTCTTCACGTCCATGTCTCGGCTGCGCATTCCCTTGCTTAACAATGTGCTACTGACTCGCCCATGAATCACAGTTTAGTTGTAGATGGCTTTCTATAACCCATGATATGGTAGCTACAATAACAACACCCGAAAAACCTCTCTCGTCGCAACCTGATGTACCAAGGGTAGGGATCACATGGTGATATTTGATAAACTTACATGAGGCAACAAACAAGTTTGGGTCATCTCCATAAGTATAGGGTTCACCACGTTAATTCTTAGTGTGACAGTCGTGCACGCGTCAGAATGTGTACAGGGGTCGACGATGTAAGGGAATTGTCACGAAGGCGTACCACTCACTGCTGGCGTGTCGCACGCTGTAGCTGCTCTAAAGAACAGTCATGTGTCATTTGGTTACGGCGGCTATTTCGGCTAAATCTATAAAAGCTGATACGCCTTTAACCATCTACCCCGCCGGGGTGGCGCAGTGGCTAGGGCACTCGACTACTGTGCCTAAGGACGCAGGATCGAATCCAGGCCTCGGCGGCCGTTTTTCGATGGAGGCAAAAAGCATGGCGCCCGTGTGCTGTGCGATGTCAGTGCACGTTAAAGGACCCCAGGTGGTCGAAATTTAAGGCAACCTCCACTACGGCGTCTCTCGTAGCCTGAGTCGCTTTGGGACGTTAAACCCCACAAACGACGCCAAACCTTTAACCATCTAATCGGCGTGTACCTCAGTGCAGCGTTCGGAAGCATATAGGGTAACATAACAGCTGCGACGGCGCTTGCTTCCTGCTTTTAGAGTAGTCAAAGGAGCGCAAACGGCCCAGTTCGCCTCGGGCCTTAATGTTTCCTTTCATGTTACACGCATATGCATCCCTGTTACAAGAGATGATGATGGTGATGATGAGGATGATGATGATGATTAAAACTTTAATTTCCACCAATTTAGGAGGCCCCCTACTCCCCTCTCCTGGCACGCAGGCCTGAGGAACGAGGGCTGGAACCTCCGCGACTAAGGACTGCCGAATATACATTGGTTATTCGCGGCCTCAGCCGCCAGGGATGTTTCGATCTGTCACAACGCACGTGCACAAAATCCGAGGCCTTTCTGAATAAGCAGCTTTATCGAGCTATTTGTGTACAGCGCGCAGAATAGTGACAAAGACCGCCAGGACAAGCTTGGAGCCTTAGACTCATGTACTCAGCGCTGTTCAGCTGCGGGGACGACATACTAAATAGGGCATGATCTACCAGTGTACACAAAGTAACAACTTCGACAAGGAAGAAGGCAGCTTTAAACAAAATATAATGCGTTAAGTGTACTTAACGTTAAAATATACGTGGTTTATCATATCTCGCGCACAGTCCGATTAGTATAAAAAAAAATAAGGGGATGCATGTGCAGTAACTGGAGGTCCATCTTTCAGAACCCCGCACCGCAGCAAAACAAAGGAATTCAGAACCCCTAGATATTAATCGATGGAAAAAAGACAACCGTCGAATCGCGTTTAGTTATGGCTTTACCATTTCAATCTACGAACTAATATTTATTGAGCTGCATGCACTTTAAAAGCGATTATTGGGTACCACGTAGTCGGTACAACAGATATAGTCCACTGATCTCCATTAAGAGTCTGGATGGCGCGTCGGGCGCCTTATCGTGAAGCCACCATAAGTGAGGGGCTTTTTCATAGAGGTCAGGGTATGGCAGTGCGGAACTGCGCAGAAATTTAAATCAGCGCGGCTTATTTAGTTTCCCTTTCCGTCGTGCGTCTCCTGCTACCATTAAAATATCTCTCTTTCTCTCCGTCTGGCACTTCGTATTTGTTTGTTTCTTCATTATAATCTTTTTCGACGGCAATACCTAACTGCAACGCCGTCACCTGCACGAGAAGACCAGCAAAACTCGTTGGTAACTTTCAGAGAAACTTTCCATGCATCGCAATGGGGCAACACTAGAAAACGACATGATGCACGGAGCCTTGCCTGCTCTTCTTTCTGTCGTGCTAGGGTGCGTTACTGTCGCTAGCTGTGATCATTACTTTGATGCATGACCTTGCCCTGCAAGCTCAAGTTATGCTGTTAATGGTTGACAAACGGATGCTGGATTTGCAATGATTGCCTTGTTCACTCGCGTTTTGGTCTGACCGGACCGATGGTGTGCACATGGCCTAATGAAATACGAGTAGTGTTCGGTGAACATAACTGCATGCAAAGTGTATTGTATTGTTTTTTTTTTCCTTTGGAGAGTTAAGCACCCCAAAAGCGACTCAGGCTATGAGGAATGCTGTAATGGAGTGGTTCGAAAATGTCGAGCATCTGGGTTCTTTACCATGCACCGTAGCACAGTACACGGGTGCCTTGCCTTTCGCCTCCACCGAAAACTGGTCGCCATGGCCAGGATTCGATCCGCAGTCCTTAGTTCAACAGCCCAGCGCGCTAACCACTCAGCCATAGCGGAGGGGCACAGTTTTTTGAACATAAAATGCTGTTTTGCAGTAAGTCAAAAAATGTACTGTTAGATCTTTTACGGATTTCTGCTGTAGAGAAACAGCAGTTCTTCATACTTCCGCCTTTCTTGTAAAGTTTTTTTCTTACCGCATTCACGCCTAAAACGCAGACGTTTCAGCATTTCGTCTATATCATTGGTCGTTTTTATCTCCCTGTGTACACACTAAGATGAAAATATTTTTGCGTTTTTGTAGGTACCGCTGAATAAATGAGACCATGTAACGTAGTTAGGCTAAAAGCACCTCTGGTAGTTAAAGGATATAATAGAACACCACCAATCCTCATTTACCATCGACGCGACAAGACAATGGCTGTCTGCAACTTGAAACTACCACTGTATCGAGCGGTCACTAAAAGGGAAGGCGTGTAGATTTCCGCCATCGAGAAACCATTCGGTTTGTAATGACATTAGTTTCATCGTAATTCTACTTGTCCTTCTTTACATTGGGAGGAAAAAAAGGCAAGAATGCTGTGTACTAGGTACCGCGATTGCCGAAAGTGCCCAGGCTGCATGGTTTGCTTCTCAGTCACATTGTGGAGCTCATGAGCTTAAGACTAGCGGGAAGAAAATTCACAGAGAAGAGCGCATGACGAGGAGGAGTTTTGGCAAAAATTATTCATTGAGCCTTCTAGAGGCCAGGTTTCCAAAGCACAAGGAACTAGGTATTGGGCGAAACCAGCTTCTTTTGCTACCTGCACGATCGCAAAAAACAAAAACAAAAAAATGATGGTGGCTCAACTCAGTTAAGCCTGGACATGCGTAGCGAATGCTACCAAAAGGAACGTTCACAAAGGCCGACTCGAATGGCTTCTTCTTCTTTCTCCTCCTCCTCCCCTTCTCCTTCCTCCTCTTCTTCTATGCATATGGTACATACCCAGAGGGGGGGATTGGCCAGAGGTCAGTGCATGTGTAAGAATAGAATTCATGATGTTGACTCACACTGTATGATACACAACGTAATAATCAGGAACAAGCGTTGCTAAAATAATTTGAAAACTCTTGAGGGGATATAAATAGTAATCAATGAAAGGAGAATGTTTAAAAAATTCAATTGAATTTGTAAGTCTAATCCAGACAGAGCAGCACTAGCAAATCTTCTGGTATAAATATTATACCTATGGAGTTACTCACGCACAGGTTTTAGAGCATGCCCTTTGATGGTTAGGACAGGAACTGTAATGGCAGTCCTAGGTAAGAAAGAGGAATATCTAAATAATGTCTTCTCTGAGCAGCATACAGCGGCAGGAGAGGATACAAGGTTCAAGGGTTTTGACTTCGTCACATGATGCAGAATTATTCGAGGGCGTTTATCCAGAGCGACATAAAAAAGAATTTGGGCAAGAAATTCTACAACGCATCAGCGTTGCGGAGACTTCACATTACCTCGAGCTACAATACCGGATATTCCAGTGGAAATTTAGATGCCCAAAATCCGTAGTCTCAAGGAGTGGCATATGGCTCAAGGAGTGCGAGATTTAAAACCACTTGAAACGGGATATATTTAGCAAAATAATAATGTTCGATACAACATCGGCAGCAAGCCAATTGAGAGCTTAATTCGCTAAGAGATCGTCTGTGTCTTCCGATGTTGAAGAAAACATTCTTTATTGAAATAAAACTTGGTGGTCGGCCACCTTAGTCCATTAGATTTTACAGCCGCTCTTGCCCTTAAAGTCGGCTAGTGGTCTACGTTCGGGTCCGAGTAGGACAGCATTTCCTACCATCGTTCACTCCAAATACTGCTTCATTTGAGCGGCTTCTCCTTCTCCTCTCTCTTCTTTCTTCCCTTCTCTATATTCACCTTCTTCATTCCTTCTGTGGAACGGGGAAACCTGTCACCAGGGTTGTGGCGCATGCGTAATAGTGACTAGCGACGCTTACCCGAAATGAGCTAGCCTATTGTAGCTTTCACTAAAAAAACAAAACGGGAACCTGACCTCATAATACATTGGACGTTTCAGTGAACAGTCTCAGATATTTCTGAATATAGTGGGTTCTAAAAAGCAAAGAAAAAGGAAGCGTGGTAAATGTCTGGTTGATCAGGGCACGTTTCTTCATGGTCAGAAACGAAGAAGATGAGGAGATGATGTGGTACGTGGGGTGATCATTTGAGCAAATAACGGTGTTAATTTCCAACCCGAAGTGTATGCAATACCTCTTCGTCACGCAGGCAGCCACAAACCACGGTATAGATATCTGCATTCCATTGAGCCTTACATACATGTACTTGTCTATCGGCGACGTCTGCGTGCATACCAGCGTCACTTCGATCGTGCTTCAGGAAGATTCAGCTAAGCTGCACAATATCCGCCAATCTATGCAACTGGGCCGGGAGGTCACGAAGCTGCCCTGGAAGAAGCTGGTTTATCCCGTCTGCGAACTCAACTGTCCTAAAATGACGATGTCCTGAATCTCTAATATAGAAGTCCCCACTCAAGTGTGGAGACTTTTGTATAGGAGAAGACAAGATATTTCCGTAGTGCATTCATTTCGGTGACGCGCATTTTTTTCTACCTGGAAGCTGTAGGCATCACACTATGTTCCACAGAATTCAGACCTGACATTTGTCGCGCGTAAGCCCGACTACAAAAGAAATCTGGAGTGCTTGCTGGCCATATTTATGATGCCTTTGCTCAAATATTGTATGCGGCAGTTGGAGATTCAGACTCGAAATCTCGTGCTGAATTGGAGTCGCATGCCTCCTACAAGCTTAGCAGCAATTTTACGGCCGAGCATAGGGTGACGAACTATATAGACTGACCATTGCTTGGACAAAGGGTAATGCTCTTACGCTCACTTTATCTTGCCTTCATAGAGGCCAGTGACCGCGCCATCCTTTTACTCTTAAGAAGCGCAATCTCGTTCCATAATATGGTGCTGCGTGCAGTATGGTTTCCCGGGCACCAAATCTAAGAGCGATCAAGACCCGCTTAAAGTCCTCATTTGCTGTGATCGCCTGTTCGGCTGTTGTCTGGGCAACAACCGGTTTCCTGGACACGGCTGTAGCATTTCAATGTGGCTAGCACATATTCTCAAATAAAACAAAAGAACTTCTCTTCTAAGGTTTCTGCGGCTATTCTATCTAGAAGGAATGACATTTAAGTGCTTCAGTGTTTAAACTATGCGAATATGGCCATGGCATGAATGGTAAATGGGTCAGGTTAAAAGCAATCACCATCTCTTGAGATATCGTAAAAGAAAACAGAGCAGAAAGACAAGACACGTACGGAGTAGACACACACACGACGATAAATCTCCAACTCGCCCAGCAATACACTTTGAAGCAGTCTGTTGTGACAGTTTATTCTTCCGGTGTTTGCATTATTGATAAGAAGAACAGTATAATTTGGGCGATACGCAGCAAAGAAATAGTCGAAGAATTGTTATTGCTTAATGCTCAGCACGTTTGGATCTTTTTATGCAGGTTTGTTCTTGATCGATGTTTTTTTTGTCCAACTTCGAGTAGCTTTATTGGTATTGACTATCACTGTTTCAACCATTGCGTGAATAGTCTCGTGGCGCTTGTGTGCATTCTCATGTGTTTTCCTTTAGGGTCTACAGTAAGTTTAGCATGGCGTACAGAATATAAGAATTGGGCCTTTTTAAACACACGGAGTTATTTTCAGAGGTAACCTTGTACCCTCACATTTCTTTTTTGTTTTTCATTGAACGTAGTTAAAATTGTTATTTTTAGTGCCGTGTTCATTTGCGGCTAATATGAGCTACGGATTGCTAATGTCTTGGTCATCAGGATCAAGATTCCTAACTAAACGATAGTGAAGGAGACTTTTCTATCTGCTTACTTCTGTTTACTGATTCCACTGTGTCCAAACTAGGCATTTGAGACGTCATAAGAAATCATGCCACGTCCTGAGCGTATTTATTGCTAACTAGCTCAAAAGAAAGCAATGAAGTTTTTTTTTCTGTGTCGTTACCAGTGGTGCCTGCATACTGCAGCTTTTGTTTTCAAATATAGGTTTATTTTCGAGCGGCATTCGTGTTATGTTGCAGTCTTTTTCTCCGTCGTCGCCTTTTTGTGTTGCTTAGCAGTGACTAAAGCTTTTGTCTGCTATGAGCATGTTGGGTATGCAATGAAACTATAAGGTCGTTTTCTGGTTTTCGATAGAAGTGTGCAATCGCTGTTCTCATTCGTTAGCCCATAATTACGCATTCTACCACATTCACTAAAACTTTTTTCCTGGAATGAGAACAGCGCTTTGTTTTTCTTGCACATTACAATCTGACTGCGTACAAATACATTAGTGTTTTTCAGCCATATGCCGAAATATCTTCACAATTTTGCATAATATTTCCATCTCAAAAACTAAATTATCTTCAGATTGCACCAATGCTTGTCATCAAGAGCGGCGAAGCCACAATGAGATAGCAGGCGTTCGTAGTGTAGCTCCTCCGACTGGTAAAATAAAATTCTTTTAGAGTTGAAAGTAAAGCGCTTTATCGGAAAGCTATGAAGTTAGCTTAGAATCCGAATAAATAACAGACATTAAACAAAGCCTATAGCACATATAGCCTCTGTAATAATTTCTTCAGTTTATATTTCAGATAAAAAAACACACTTCTTATATATTACTTTAATACAACAAGCACTCCAAACTCTGGCTGTCAGGTACAAAGATTTAGGCCGCAAAATAGCGAAGTTGATTTCTCAACTCTTTTTTTTTTTTTTGGTTTAATATTAATGCATGACTATTAGGAAGGACGTCCCGTGGATAACGTGGTATATGCCCACGCAGGAAGAGAATGACAGGGATATGCATGAATGCGAAATCGCGGTTATGTTTTAGGAAGTTTGTAACTGGTAGCTTACATGAGTTAACATCGACAGACCGGCACTTTGTGTATATCAATGGTCCCCGTTTAATACTAGAGACTCTCAGGGAGGAGGGTGAGATGGCAGTCAAACCGAATGCGAGCCTTGGTTTCCAACTCATACCACCTACTCCTAGGCCACGCAAATACGTCCATACGGCTTGGCTAAATGGGGCTTTATACCTATATCGGACCTTCTTTCAGATATCTTGTGAGTGGGATCCAGCGTGGTAGCACTAATCATTGTCTACAGTGGATTGGGTTCAGAAGCGGGCAAAGATACAGCGACGGTAACAAGGCTCGTTTAGGATGAGATCATCTTAGTTTCTACTGTGTTTGAGGCTGAGGTAATGGCGTATATATTTTACAAGTTGAAATGCTGTATGTTAGTAGACTGCAATAAGAACACTCGAATCATCTGAAGAACGGAGGGCGGGGGGAAAGAAAAGTTGGGAACATCTAAAATGTATTTGCCTTAGCAAATGCCTAAGACTGCAACGATGCCTGGTGGCGTATTCTTTTTGAGGCGCCAAATGCGAGTACCGTATCACTATTATGTACGCTATGCTTAATATAAACGAGTACCATCAGCTGACATATTCACGAGAGGTTTTACATAGCTTAATTATTGGAGCACGATCGAATATTTACTGCTTTATTATTAACTAAACGGTGCTGATATGCATGCGACAGCCTGCGGCACGTCTTTGTCGCGAAACAATGCCTACTTAAAAAGTAAGGAGTTGTGTGCGTGATGCATTCTCAGAAAGTTAACACTTGCTTTAAGTTGTGAAGAGCGATCGTCATGATGCATAAATAAATTACTTAGTTTTGGTTTGTTTGGCTTGTTCTGCACGTTTTGACATAATTTGGTAAATTGTGATGTGGAAAAACACAGAAAAGTGAAGATAATTATATTTGTTTTATAAGAAAAATCCCATGCGCTTGCAACCGCAGGCAATTTTCTTGCCTGCGGTTGCAGGCAGGTGTGCCCCAAAATCGAAACATCGCCTCCGTGTGTCAAAATGCGTGTATCAGCTAGAGTGGGAAAACATTTTTCCAATAAATAATGTGTAAGAAACCGGGAACCATGTTTGATCGGCGGTTTTAAGATCGAGGGGCGTGCAAACAGCATCAGCGCTGCGGTCACCGCCTCTCGTGTCACCACGGCTGCTTTTTCCGCACCCTCCATCACTCTCGAGTCATGTCGATGGTTTGTTTTTTTTAATGTTCTAAATGCCGCAATGAACAGTTGCAGGTAGAGAATCTAGAGCCGCTCAAAGCGCGAAGGAAACGGCTGCCGTATACGTCGCGCCCCGAAAGACCGTAACCAAGCTGGCTGCTTTGCAGCTTCAATTGCAGCGCTGCAGCTTTGCAGCGCAGAGAGCTTTGTGAAATCGGTCAGTTCAAGGCTTATGGCCATTGCATCATTTTTTGTTTCAGAAAATGTCTTACTGTTCTTCCAGTAGAAGCTAAAAAAAATGTGCATGCTCCAATGTCCGTTTTCTTCAGTTTTTTTTCATTGTGACGCTAAGCACAGCAATCTGAAAGCGCTGGCTATTAAGCCCCTGTTTACATGTAGACGCGTTCATAGGCCGTGCAATTTGTAGTACAAGTTATAAAACGGATAAAATTAAAAAAACTACTCATAGCGAGCATATATATACTTCCTACATGTGAAAAGTTATCTATTAAAGAAAGATTTTTTAATCAGCACCAGAGAACCCTTAAGGTTTAAGAATGCACGCTAGGAAGGTGAGAAACAGCTGTTAATCAATAGGTTTTGGAGGACGTTCCAGAGGTTTCGGTTGTGAGGTTTAACCTTGCGCCTATTCACAGGGGTGTAGAAGCAGATATACCAATAAGCTTCATCTCATGCTACGATCCCTTCTTGCAATCTTTTCGGAACACGCTGAGTCTTGAAAGCAGGCGGCAGAAGTGCATACCTATGTTTGTATATGTCATCATTGCAAGTAATTAAGATACCTTGAAGATTTAAACTAAAACTGTCGTTTTAGTTTAAGGTAATTCAAGTTATGCTACCATGATTTGGTGCAACAGCATTCTTTTCTTTACTGAATTACATTCCATGTAATTCAATAAATCTGGTAATTGCCACAGCTACACGATTCAATGTAATATTTAGCCCCGTGACCAATACGGCGTGACACTCACGAGCTCCAGAATAAGTATAAAGTGTGGCCGGTCGGGAATGTTAGTTTAAAACACGCGCAAGTTTTCCGCTACATGGGATGCTCACTGACCTTTCTGCATTAATTTTGCGGCCATGCATCTCGGCGTGCGAAATTAAAGCCGAAAAACTTTTCTACTGAATTTGTAATCCAGAAGACCCTTCCCCAAACTAGTGTAAGAGGTGGCAGGACACTGCTTTGGATGTTAGTTTGAAAAGGCGAAGAAATCTGCAGCGAGTAAAGGTATATCCGTTTTTCAATTTTGAGACGAAATCCTTTCTAGGCTCATGGAATGAAATCCATTGCGCGAGAGTTGTGTTCGAAATTTGCGCGCGAGATCTGTCATATTTGCCGAGATTCCATGCGATTAGTTTTGTCTAGCGTTCCTGCCATCTGCAATACTTAAACGCGCGCCAAGTAATGCCACGGGACAGGAGTGATGGTGTACCTTCCAAACACACTTGGTGGAGAAAGTGTGACAGATACTGCGCCTTTCCTTTCCTGTAAACTAAATGTAATTATATATAACGCTACAACAAAGGCCAATAAAAGGCAAACGATCAGAGGCAAATGATGGAAGAGGAAGGGTAGGCTTTCGTCATTCTGCTCTTAGGAGATATCTAAGAGATCATCTAATTTTTCTGCACAAAGCTTTCCGCTTTAAAATAAGGTGTTTTGGTAGTAAGAAGTATTCATGTTTGAATGCTGACTAAAGAATGCAACCGTTTGTTCCTGACGAATTTTTACCTGCCGCCTAGCTTCCGCCTAAGTTCTCAACGATACCTCTTATTGCGAGAAGGGCTCATTTTAGTCTGCAGAAGAACACTACACATATGTCTTGCGAACAGTTTCACCGTTTAAGAAGCCTCTCTCACTTTTACCGCACTGTACTGCACTAGGTTGGTCTCCAGCCCCTCCTAGGGACTTCCATTTCGTTATCTATATAAGAACAATGCTCCTGCACGGGTTTAAGTTTCTCATATCAATTCAACCGACACAGCTTCAGACAGATTATATTTGATCAGGCTACATTGAGTAGAACGAAAGTTCCTCCCATGGTGCCATGAATTATGTATAGGCAGCATCCTCTTTTATAATTATGCCGAAGAGGGAGTGTTAAAGCTTACCATTAGGGACAGTATGTATTTGTGTCATCTTCATAACTGTCCCCAGCGCTGTCACGGTCTGCAAGTATTACTAAGTACTAACTCCTGAGACCTTCGCGTGAAGTGCACTGCTGCATCCTCCTAAAATAAGCCATTAACGCTCATTGCTTTTTTTTTTTTTAGTTTTTTTTTATACACCCATCTTTTCCTGCTTTCCATTTACTTATTCGTATTATTTTTGCTCTTGTCCAGCTGACTGATGTGATCAGCCTCCATTTAATAAACAAGCTGCTTTCTTTTAAATCTTCTTCTATGTTTCATGGGAGCACCGAAAGCTTTCGCTCTGTTTCGCCCGTTGTCATATCAGCCTGGTGAATTACCATCAAAATAACTGATGGGTACTACTATCGCCCAAGGGATACGATTATACTTCAATTACAGCTACCATATTCTTGTAAAGTGACATGAAATAGAGTAGACAGCTCCAGGGGGATCTCTCCGTTGGTAGGCCGTCCATGCAAGAGCTGTTAAATATAGATGACTGCACAAGCTTCCTTGTGATCGCTTTGCGACGTCATAGACACGCGACGCTTCATGGCATTAGACTTAAGACAGCACTGTTTATATCTGTTAAGGGGTATCCGTCTTCCTTTCTTATAAAAGTTCTCTTACGTGCGTGCCAACTGATGACCAATTATATAGATAGTGTTATAAAGAGTTCTATTAAGCGGCAGAAATATTATTTCAGATTAAGTCAATTAAGTGAGAATTAGCGAATATTGCCTTAAAGGAGAACGAAATTTTGACCAAATTATGCAGGCACATGCGAGTTCGCTCGTCTTTGGTAAATACACGGCGAAACAAAAAAGCACAGAAGAGGACACAATACAAAAGAACGATTTAGCGTTCGTTTGTGTCGTGTCCTCACGTCGTGTCCTCTTCTGTGGTTGTCTTTTTGCGCTGTCGTCTTACCAAGTATAATAAACCAACGAGCCGAGCACTATGTTTAATTGTGGCTTGTCCTTGCCTTTTCAGAAAGTTTACACCTTTCCAATAAGCGGTCCCTTTATTCGTTGCACTGCATGCTATGTGCACTTAGCGCTAGCACTGAGGAAGCAACAGAGATACAGGTTTGAAGTAGTACAGAAAGAAGGCGTCTCATCTCCCTCGGTTGATCGCAAGGTCTGTACTAACCCTAAAAAAAAAATAAACAGAAGCGACTCCGCTGACCATGGTGACACCTCTGTAGAAAATCCCCACTCGCGCATATTGCATTTCGATTAGGAGACGTTGGAAGAGTCCAGAACACGACGCAAGGTGGAGGATTGTGCATAAAAATCGTAGATCATAATCGTCCTTTTGACTTTCCGGTTTCAACGGCAGATGTTTTTGACCCTCCTTCTCTCTCTCTCTCTCTCCCCCCCCCCCCCCCCCCCATACAACACTAAAAAAAAAAAAATTGGTTGATATGATCAATCGCTAATGCGTTGAATGCTAGCAACTTTCAGTTACCGGCATCACATTGCAGAGAGCCCCAAATCTCCACGACAACCTAGACTACACTGCATAATACAATGAAACCGCGGAATAAAGCATGTGAGCAAAAAAAGAGTGAACCTTTTTAGCCTTTTGTGGTGGACGTGTTATTTTATAGATAGTCCTATTAAAATGCACTGAGTTAGATATCTAATCTGTCATTGAGTTTTCTACTATTGCGTGCTCGGACGCTTAGGACCAACAGAAGGCAGCCACTGAAACTGAGTGCAGAGAAAGAACTGATATACCTAATTCTTCGCTGAGCTGCTTCTCTGGGCCGCATCAGGCTACTCTCGCGGCGTGCATGTCGTTTGGATTCATCCTGGACAATTTATAGGTAGTCCTGCGACCGCGCAGCAGTGCGCGTATTGCTAGCAGTACAATACATAGTGAGCCTCTGGTCGCTCATTGAGCATGAGGACTTGACGTCTCACTTGCTGTTCGCCAGGTAGCGCGAGAGATGTTGACACGCCTCGTGTGCCACCAGCAGCAGTAATGGTTGTTGTGGTTTTGGTATTATATTATTGCTCAAAGATTAATTGCTGAATATGCGTCGTTTAGTAAAGCTGGTTCCAGTTGCGATGTATGGATGCGAGAGTTGGACTGTGAAGAAGGCTGACCGCCGAAGAATTGACGCGTTTGAATTGTGGTGCTGGCGGAGACTGCTCCCTGACTGCTCATTGGAGGGTCAAATTCTAAAGTTAAAGCTCAGCTACTTTGGTCATCTGACGAGAAGAGAGGAGTCGCTGAAGAAAGATGTGATGTTGGAAAAGGTTGAGGGCCACCGGAGAAGGGGTAGGCAGCAAACGCGGTGGTTAGATGGCATCCTTGAGGTGCTGCAGATGAAGTTATGTGATGTTAGGAAGATAGAGACCAGAAAGCATGGCGTGATATGGTCCATAGGGTCACGAAGAGTCGGACACGACTGAACGACTGAACTGAATTGAACTGAGTGAAGCTGGACCTCACGGGATCTCTTTGCCGCTAAGTCCGGCTTGGATCCGCGAATTACATAGCGTCATCACAGTGTTAACTTCAGTCGCAAATTTTGACAGAGGTTTCGCTGGACATCATTCATCCATCCATCTTCAATGACCGCACTCTTTCCTAACCTTTCTTCTATCTTTATTCCATCATCCCCCCCGTTTATACAGAGTAGAATTTCAGCGAATATTCATGCCTGCTAGAATCACTGTTTCATATAAGAGCTCTATCCCTCTTTTGTTATGAACTAGATATAGCAGGCCTGCAGCCCAGCCTGCACCTACCGTCAGCTGCCTGCCTTATGTTTCAATTAGGTGTGTTTTCGTTTTATAATTCTTTTTTGTCCCCTGGAGTACCTCTTGTAGAAGAAGACCAGAGCTCGGACTCTGGTTTTAGACGGCTTAGATGCAGCAAAAGAATACCTTAAGGCAATTCGCGTTTGCCTTGCGGCGAGCGCAAAAAAGCCTCGCTCTAGCTGGAAAATTGGCTACCACGAAGCGTCTAAGGCAGTAAATAACATTTATCTCTTGTCTGGTTCTCGGTGGTTGCAGCTACGTTTACATTGAAAACGGGCTCTGAGTTAACTAACGAGTCCTGCAATCTAAATCACATTAGACTTGCGAACACTATCACTGAAGACATTCAAATAAAAGTAGGTTGGATTGGCTTAATTTGCAGGTTTTACCGTCCCAAACTGACGTCGGCTGGGAGAGACGGATTGCGGTAGAAATGACCAAGGGGGAAAAGAGTAAAGTTCGTGGAGTAAATGTCTCCTAAAACATAGACCGGAAGAAGGGGGGGGGGGGGGAAATGCCGCATTTGCGAAATAGAAAAATTGTTTATAAACGAATGCAATCAAACGTTGACTAATGCCAAACTTTAACCTCGCCTGGGGCCCGGCTTGTCAGGTTTAAATTGACTTTTGTGTCACCGACTAGTACTCTTTTTACCTTACATCTTCTTTTGTGAAGTTTACTTGAGTTGTATTTGTATTTTCGTTCCCCATGGTGCAGCTGTGGTTCTTCATTGCCCTATAAGATATGGATTGGAATTTTCCGAGACGAGCTGCAATAATGTATGCTACAACGCTTCCACACGTCGTGCTTAAAGTTTTCGAGAATTAACCTGATACCGGGCGTAAATAAAAAATCAAAAGATGGCAGCGGGAACAAGGACCGAGGACAACGGCTTTTTGGGATAGTTGTGCATTTCAACGACATGAGTGGTTTGTGGGGTTTCGCTGTGCGGTTTTTCATGGCATTACACGCTGCATGATCGGGGTAAGATCTGCTACTCCAGCGGCGGCTCTGCCAACAGAGGTGTTGTCTTTACTTTGTTTGCTGCAAGAAAAATGCACTGACCCCTGGCTTAAGTGGACTGGAAGCGTGAAGCTTTCAGAGTGGCCATGGCCAGTGACCGGTTAAGGCCTTCTCTGATACAGAATCTGCAT
Organism: Amblyomma maculatum; assembly: GCF_055883805.1. NCBI lineage: Eukaryota > Metazoa > Arthropoda > Arachnida > Ixodida > Ixodidae > Amblyomma > Amblyomma maculatum. The sequence goes on along the minus strand of NC_139349.1, from coordinate 41,413,294 downwards.
CATCACTGAAAGTTCAGCAAGCATTCTGCCGTGTCGCCAGAGAAAATTTGACCCTCTTCTCCAGAAGGTCCACGAGTGCGTTCCAATGAACAATGATTTACGCCCAATCGATTTTACCATTCTTAACAAATGAGATTACTCATTCTTTTAGACCTCTTACTGAGTGCTTAGTTGCCTGGAGAACTGGATACTACGCACCATATAAAACTATCCAGGTGGCATGTTGTGCTAAGTTCCTTGGTCAGGATAGGTGGCGAAGTTTTCTGCAGTGGCCGTAAACATATCAGGCACGCAGAGGACCCATCTTCCAAACATTAGTAACATGTATTCTTAAGGTAAAAAATAATCCAATAAAAAGTGCATTTTTTATGTAGTTAGTTCTGGAAGAATTTGATTCCCGTCACATGAACGGTTTTCCTGGGGGCCGCTTCCTCAAAGGCCTTTTCTTAGGATATTTTGTTTCCGGAATAGCCTAACGACTCAGCACCGTGTTGTGACTAATAAATTCCGCACATGTGTTATGACACAATAACATTTCTCAAAGGTGCAACAAATCCTGATGCGATGCGCGATCGCCATCCTGGAAAATAGCTGTCAGTTTTTCCAGTTTAGAACCTCAACGGCAACTAAATTTAGCGTGCCTGAACTAAATTAAAAGCTGTAAAACGGTTAACGAAAATACTTTTACCTAATAGTTAGGAATATACAAATAAATTTTACTAAATTTTGCAACGGACAACATCGTTCCGGGTTCGCGCGCGCTCGATGGACTCAGACACTGAAATCCCTTTTCATCTGCGAAATAATGCTTTAAATGTTTTGTCCCAAATAAACTTTGACATGGTTCGAGTGGAAAGCTAAATATTAGAAGAGCAGTTCACTGAAGCGCCTCAGTAATGCGTAAAGATTGATGGAACAAATGCCCTATTTGTTTACTCTAGAAAGAAAAGCCACAACTTTCTACGCTCCTAATTCCGCCAGCTATATTTCAGATTATTGACGAAGTCATCCTGTAGCAAAAAAAAAAAAAAAAAACAATTTTGCATTCCTAAACATAAAAATAGAGTCTTTGTGTACACAGTATGTTATGCCGTTGCGCTGAAAGTCGAAAGCGTGGTTACGATTGTATAAGATGTACGTGAAACGATAGATCCGACTACAGTCATCATTTTTAATAGGTAGTGGAGAAATGGCCACTTGTGAGTCAGTACTGCTTATTATTTTAACGTGACTCTTGATATCTCTCATATAGAGGCCACTACTGTGGAGCACATGGTTACACGGGCATCTGTTCAAGCCTTTGCTTCTCTTTACGTTTTCTTCATAGTCCTGTCGTCGACACATGTTTCAATTATCGTGGCAAAGCTTTCAGCATATAATATATACAAAGTAAAGGCACTTAGTTCGTTAGCCGACAGGTACCAAGCAAGCAGCTCAACATTCCTTGGCTATTGGCTACCAGTTCTAACCAACCTCAATGTGTAGCGATAAGAAGCATACAGTGGCAGCGCGGATGTACCCGAAGTTTAAGCAGAGTGGAACACCGTGTCTAATTGCGAGTGTGTATTGGTCGACAATGGCACCGCGTGATGTGAAGAGTGCGAATTTTAGCGTAGTACAGCTTGCCAATAGGATGTGTATTGGTCGCCAATGGCACCGCGAAATGTAAGGAGTGCTAATTTTAGTCTAGTACAGCTTGCCTATAGAGTGCACACGACTTCAGACATGAAATGAAAATGGCACGTGACATGAGAATTAAAACCCTAATAATTCGTATTTTGGGAGCATGTACTCATAAATGCACCAAAAATGTCTCTGAGACATTTAAAATGTTTCGTAGTTGGCATATCTATGAGTTTTGCTTAGCGAAAGTATTCCGCTCTTGCTTCCCTGCCGTTAAAAAACAAAAAAACAAAGAAAAACGTCGTTATCATCTTTACACTCCCAGAACGCCTATGTATACACAACGAATCCCAATGCATTTGAAAGTTCGAGCTTTCGATCATTCTATGAATACTATGCTTTGTCGCGCAAACTCCCGCTATCAAGAGGAATGCGAAACATCGAACACACAATAAATGTTCTTGACGCCTCTGCTCGCGGACGGGATCCTTGTTACCATTCAGATCAAGATGCGAAAAGCTAGCTATTTAGCATAATGGGTCAGTCATTTCCATCTGCATCTGAAAGTTAACAAGGCTGCCATGCCGAAGCAGAAACATCAAAAACATTTCCTTTGTGTCGGTACTTCGCCTTCCTCTTCATGTCGATTCCAGACCCAACGAGTTATCGTCAGACCCTCGACTTCCATCGCACTTTTACTCTAGAAAAATTCGTACACAAAGGCGGAAGTGAAGTGTTTTGGGCTCTGTGTGTTTTATTAGATATGGCGCTCTCGTTATATAGTACCCTTCTGCCTTCATTGCTAGTGTCTTCTGTTTGGAAATGCATATTTTCAAACTTGCTGCACAAGCTTCGTTACAATACTCTACAGGGTTCATTGGTGAACGAGTTTTTCACTTGTTTTATTGCATTTCATCATGTAGGATTTCCGTATTTGGTGTTACAATTACTCGATTCGCATATGAGCCTCAAAACCATAATGCTTTATGTTACTGGCACGATATAGACAATAAACCAAGGAGACATTACAGCTGCTGGAAAGTAGACTTCATTTAATAAAACTGAATTGTTCTCCTCAACTCTGAAGAGGTGTGTATATCCCCAAACTCTCAAGGTTTTGTCGTCGCTATTGCAACAGCAGGGCGAATAAGACTGTCGGCTGGTTCTAGCTGGGACACGAAGTGAATAGAACCAAGCCTGTAACTATTTTGACAGCGTTCGCATACTCTCAACTAGTTCCTAAAATAATATATTTTTGCGGCTGTATATCTCTTGCTTCTTGCGAGGGCAGAAGGGGTAATTTATACTGAAATAGGAGTGATTTGGGATTGCACGCAATAAAATAACAAACCAAATAGATAAATCAAGGCACATGAAAAGGCGCTCATCAAATCCTGGTTAGATTTTTCTTTTTTCAGATTTTATGAATTATTAAACAATATTATCACACTCAAAGGTTGAGGGAGAGGAAGAGAAGGCGAGAAGGCGCACCATTTGCTACTTGTTTGTTTATATCACTTCTTCAGGAAAGAAGCAAGCAGCAACTGCAGTTGCCTTTATGCTGGCCTTGCTTTATCTTCTCTCAGCGCCCTCCAAAGGAGGCGATTTCGCCTGTGTTGTAGGGGCCTGTGGCAAATTGTTTTGAAGAGGCAACATTTATCCTCAGGCCAAAAGCGTAAATAAATAAATAAATAAATATTTAAGGCATCCTGATGCCCGTCTGTAATCTTCGTTGATGTAGGTAAAAGCATGCGCCATGCTGAGCTAATTTAAGGAACTAAAAATAGACACGCGCTGCAATTTATCCCTCCGTGACGACTAAATTAAGTGGTACAGTCACGATTATTATATCGCAACTGAGCACCTAAGGCGAAGCAGCAATGTATACAATCCAACTATTAGTGCATTTGACACATATTTTTGCTATCTTCCCACAGTGTGTAAAGAAGCTACAACATGAGCTAAACGCGTTCTGCAATCACTGGCCATGATAAATAGCCCTGCGTTGTTTTGAGTAGCGCCGTTCGTGCTTCGTTTGTACGTCTGAACCAAACAAGCCCGCGAAGGTAGGTCACTGGGGGAAGAGAACAGCGTATAAAGCTGGCCTAAACAGCAAAAAAAAAAAAAAAAATAACTCATATCATTTCGTTAAAAGTGGTCCAGTGCCGACACCAAACCCTAGCCTCGGAGTTATCGAACGCTATGGCTGTTGTGCCACAGGAGAAGTCCATCTAGGGTTGAAACCGTAGGAAAGCAGGATAATTAATTGTTAACACTCAACGCGATTATGAACAAAGCGTGAAGATATAATAGGGTGCAAAGTGGCCTTTATTTTCGTGCCAACGTCATATATTCTCGCGCACAAAGGTTGATAGAGAAAGAGGGAGTGCCACTTGCTGCCTATTGGTTTATTTCCCTGAGAGAGAGAGAGAGAGTCTTCTTCTTGCAAGAAGCAAGGAGCAGCTGCAGTTTGCTTGTTGCTGACTTTCCTTTATCTCCTGTCAGTGGCCTCTAAAGGAGGAAATTTTGCGTGTGTTGTCGTGCCATGTTTCAATTTGTATTGATGAGGTATGATTTAAAAATGGCGCCTTTATTTTTTTCTATATACGTATTCGTTTGCAACAATACCAGCAACAGCCCAAGAGTGTAAAAGTTGATTGAGCTAAAACTGAGAACGCTAATACTTATATGTAAAACTCGAACAGTAAAAAGAAACAAGTACGATGGCTTTCAAGAGACTTGACTCAATGTAGACCGATTTGGTTCATTTGAGAAATTAACTGAGTGAAGTGTACTTTGGGGGCAGTGGCAGTTCAACGCATAATAAAACAAAATGAAGCTAAAGTAAGTGATTGAGAATTTGTTGTCAGCAATATATGACATCTGAGCGACGATTTTATCTTTGGATGCGCGATTCATCGAAAATTTCTGAAACAACAAATCGAAGTCTTTATTCGGTTCACTGAACGAATCAAATACCATATGTTGAAGACTATTTGAAAGGAATCGAACTATTAATAAATGTAGTTCAGTCGCAAAATTAAGCGGCAGACATGCCGGCGGCTTGTCGGACTAATTCCAGCTCAATATTTAGTGAAACTCCAGGCAGTATCGCTAAGTGAAAAAAGGCTAAGCTTGGATGTGGAGGGATCGATGAATCGATGTTGTTTTCAAGTCCGTGTAGTTCTGGAATAATTAGCATGACGATTACTAAGAGCAAAGCAGCAGAATAAAAACAAATCTGCTGCTTTCAAAACGATACCGGTTCGGCGCCGTAAACCACGCTGCCGTGATTGGTCTGCTCGGAATGAAATGTTTTCAGCCACTACAATGTGAATTGACTTAGCGGCGTTAGCAGTTTCAGGCGGCATCCAAGATTGAGCGATGCGACATGGCCCAGGCTTGTTTGGCAAAAATTGCTACGATGCCAGACGTTCGAATACATTAGCCGTGCGTATCTCTTGTCCCTCCAATCTACTGAGAGGTGGCGCTAGTTTATTTGTTGTCATCACCATTAGCCAAATCTAATAATGTCGGTATATTCACTTTGTGTTGCATTGCCACTAGTGAAATTCATAGCAGCGTGTATTTGCAACTATAGCTATAGCTTCATAATTTGGAGAGTCACATACCGCAACGCAGCAGCGATCACTGAGCGATGTCGTTTGATTATTCATTCTGCAGAAATATTCGCATCAGCAACAAAACCTCATAACAAGATTCGATTAGTATTCGATTCGGTTCCACGTATATTCAATATGTATTCGATTCGGGTCTTAGCTACAGTATTCATGTTTGATGCGGTAACAAACGTATTTACAATTTGACCTGGTTTTGGCCAAGCGCTACTGACACATCCTTGCTGGGATTCGCCAATTACCAATCATGCGACAGGCGACAAAATATCAGCATTGGGAGTCTTATTTTGTGATTACAATATATATATATATATATTTTTTTTCATTAATGTATGGTGATGGTCATCAGTCCACCCGTGGAAAATATTACCGCGACCACTGTCCATGTCACGTTTCCTAGTCCTGCGGAATTGGTCTTAGCGTCATTGGCTTAACAACGTACCACGGTTATTGTTCAGCATGCTACAGAGGTGCACATATGGATTTGCTGCAGCGCACCACGCCGATTCCCCGGCATTACGAGTGACAGCCTAAAGACAGCACCCACTCGTTAGAGGAATTACGAGCAGTAGGTTATAAACAATAATATATTCACTTCTACAAACAGGTGTCGCTGAATCTCACATTTCACAGTGGCGAAAAGCCCATTATTTTATTTTTTCATCCCTTCTTAGGTACTGGGCAGATAATAGGTGTTACCCTAATCACAGCAATCTCTGCAGGCTGTCAGCTCTCCAAGACCTGCTTACACTCTGGTAAAAACCTATAAACCATAGGACAAATACCCCTATAACACGCCTGTTTCTTGAAAGCAGGTCCTCGCACCATGCCAACAGCCAAGCATTCCTGATTGCTGAATTACTCAGTCCAATGAACATACCAAGCTGCTAGTCCGTTTTATTCTTTCAACTGCTATAGGTTCAGACAAAATGATAGCTTTTCGTTCTCTATGATTCACAGCGCTCACTTGAATTTTCTCTGCAGGCATTACTTGATTAGGCAAAAATCACGTCACTTGCATTCTCAATTTAGTTAGTACCAGTGCAACAGCTGTGTCTACGCTAACAAAGGTTTTTTCACTTTGTCACTCCATAAATTGGGGAGGGGCTCACTCTTACGGCGCTTCCAAGCGCAGCTAGGGAAAAACTGCCCGACTTCGGTTACACAAAATGAGTGAAATTTCTAGAACTTTTGACTTACCGTTAAGTCGCAATCTTCTCTATGGGGGTACGTGTCATCAATCGCACTCAGCGTGTTTGCGTGGCAGATGCATCGGAAGAGAATGCATTATCTTTGGATGGGAGGCCACACGGTCGCATATACGGCGTTTTCATCGCCTAGACGGCGTCCCGTTCCGGCAGTAATGTGATGGATGGCAGCGCCCTGTCGAAACTTCTCCTGATAAATGATATTTCGCCACGCGGTGCCGCATGCTGCATGAAGCATCGCAGAGTGAACCACGTAGCACGCTAGGCCTCGCAGTGCGTAGCGATGTAAGTATTTTACAACTCATACTCTAATGGCAGTCAAGAAGAGTTGGGGGCGAGAACGCCTCAAATGAAAGTTTCAACATACGGCGGTTCAGCCCAACAAATAGGCTGACTTTAACGGCATGAAGAGCCCACACCATGTTTCACCTTCTCATCTGCGAAGGTGTCGCAGGTATTAGAGGGGACATAGACATTTTTAAGGTTACTTGCAGCTGTGTTTCAGCACTTCGATTAGTAATATAAAGCTCAGAAGTGTCTTGTTTGAAAATGTATATGTAGAAACACTGTGAAGGTTTTTCTGTAATTCTTTCTCTGGATTTGCTGTCAGCTTCTTTATTGGAACGTGAAGTGAAGAACGAATGACAAATTCTGACAAGAATGTAAAAGCTATAAAGACCGCTGGACAAACGCCTTTCATCAGGACAGCATTTACACTCGCACGGCTACGTTGCCCCATTTGTGATCGATACTGTGTGACACGAACATGTGGCACCGAAACACAATGTGACAAGACAAATTCTAATTCGCAGAGTTGAATTGTTTGCATAATTATTTACAGCTCTCGAAACGTTAACATTAGTCTTGATTTGAACTAGCTAATATTTTAAATTAATGTCATCGAACTTCTGTTCAGCCTGCGTTTGGCCGCTAAATTTCTAGAGTTAATAATTTATGGCCGCCTGAAAGCATCAGAAATATCACAGCCTTTGCGCTGCAACCATTGGAAGCTTGATGCGCTGGATCATAAGTTTTATGCTCCGGTTCGTCACGCTGCAACGTACCGAGCTGCCTACCATTTTCAGTAAAATTGTTCTTTATTTTTTAATGCCTTCAGAAGCCTCACTCTGCATTTTTTTTTATTACGTACGTTACAGATGTTTAGCAAAGCGCATACCGCTACTGCTACCATTTACCGCTCGCCACCTGTGCGCACGATCTGATTAGTCCAACGTGGAATCTATGTGCGGAGCTAGCCTGCCCCTGGCGCCGTCTACAGCGCCTTCAGGGTGACCTGCACTTCTGCACAGGCACACAACGTAGCAGTAAGCGGGGGGGGGGGGGGGGGGGGGGGCAGTACGCGTTATGATAAAATCTCCACTGCTCTCAACTTAGCAATGACGGCCTTCTGGCATATCTCCAGCGAGTCACTAAGAAAAACAGACTACAATTAATTTAAAATATAGTCACTACATTTTGCTTCTTGTTAGAAGTATATTTAAAAGTCAGCAGTATGCAAAACGGGAAAGGTTCAGTAACCACGGTATTCTTATATCTTGAGGGCATACCTGCCGTGACTTTTGTGAGATGGTCTATTTTTTAGACATGCAGCCATCGGTCTTCGCAGCTCATGGCACTGACGTTGCTACCAGTGCCATACAATCGCCAGGGCGAATTACTATTCAGTACCACTGGATAATCAATATGCCTTATCCACCAGATTCGCGGCTGGAGTAATGCTTTACATATGCACGAAGTATTCATGTCCTGTGCGCATTACATGGGTTTCGAGATGATGTCCCCGATCCGCATAATATTTAGGCCGAAACCTTTCTTCGCTCATGAACTGACAATTAAGAAGAAAAAAATGTCTTAACAGGGAATCGAAGCAACATCCCTCCGATCCGCAACCGAGCATGCAAACAACTACTCCACGCCAGGCGCTTGAGAAATGAGATCGTAATTCTTCTTGTCTAGCGTGATGGTGACGGTAGCGTTTAAAATGACCATGCAGTTAGTCATAATAATAATGATGATTGTAGCAATGATAGGTACGCTGCACTTAGTGATAATAACTATGGCAGTAGCGATGACACTGACTGTGCAATCAGTTCTTAATGATAGTAGTAGCGATGGTACCCCGCCGGGGTGGCGCAGTGGTTAGGGCGCTCGACTTCTGTGCCCAAGGATGCGGGATCGAATCCCGGCCTCGGTGGCTGCTTTTCGATGGAGGCGAAAAGCTAGGCACCCGTGTGCTGTACGATGTCAGGGCACGTTAAAGAACCCCAGGTGGTCGAAATTTCCGGAGTCCTCCACTACGGCGTCTCTTATAGCCTGAGTCGCTTTGGGACGTTAAACCCCAAAACCAAACCAAAAGCGATGGTGGTGATGACAATGACGATGCAGTTAGTGAAAAGAGTCCTGTAAAGTGCATTGCGCCATTTCCGCTCTTAAGCAGACTAAAGCACAGCACTGCAGTTTTTAATATAGACACTATAACAAGCATTTCTGGATTTGACCACTCACTACTTTCCCCTCTTCCAGGCACATTTTTATCCCGGGTTTTCTCAAACAAAATTTATGCGCTAGTGAACACGTGCTCTAAGTCCTTATGTACGTCATCTTTGGTATAAACATATACAAGAAAAATGAGGGACATCGCTGTGGTTATGGCGCTCGACTCTCTGCCCAAGGATGCGGGATCGAATCCTAGTCTCGGTGGCCGCTTTTCTGTGGAGGCGAAAAGCTAGGAGCCCATGTGCTGTGCGATGTCAGTGCACGTAAAGAACCCCACACGGTCGAAATTTACGGAGCCCTCCACTACGGCGTCTCTCACAGCCTGAATCGTTATGGGACGTTAAACTCCATAATTCAAACCAAACATTCAAAAGGAGCCAGCAGCCAGTTACACAAAGGAAACCATTGGAATGCTTTTTTTTTTCTTTTTCTTTTAAAAGGGCAGGGAGGTGGATGAATGTCAAGTAATAAATATTCGTGGAGATGATTGGTTAGAGAGTAGAAGAAAAACTAACCACTCGCCGTGTCGGTGCGATTCGAACCTACGATCTCTGAAATTCGCATCCGGTGCTCTCCCCGCTGTGACAGTTGTTTTTCTTTTTCTTTATTGCACTGCGGCATTTTCTCAGTCTTCCACTTTTGTAGGTATTTATGATGCGTGTAACCAATACCTGAGAGGGTTTTCCAGCGCCACCCTCCACCGGAGGTCGTGGGTCTAGATCCCAACGGCGGTATTTCGTTTTTTTTTTTCTTACACTTTCTAACCAATGGCCTCCATGTTGCGGATGAGATGGAACCTTCCGTGCAAATGCCAAAGTATGCAATGAACATAGTTCCTTCACAACATTAATAACCATCAAAGTGAGACACTGCGTAGACCTATCTTTATAAATTTCTCCCACGTTCTCCACTCTTTCCTCACCATTGTCGATTGCCCACTTATTAAATAAAAGAAACGATTCAATAGCTGCTTCTTGCATTGTGGGTATGCACCTGCGTAGTGGTAATGTCAAGAAAACGTAATCCTATCAGTCATGTCAAATGTTTTCCCACTTTTGGTTTCGCAAGAGTAAAAATCTACGACACTAAAAACCAGAATCCGCAAACTATTTCTGCATTCTGTGAGATTTTGAGAGTCAACTATTTGTTTGCCTATTTCAGCTTGTCATGAATAAAACTATGAAGACGTGTAGTCTCAAAACAAAGTGGCTGAAACGAAGAAATAAAATAAAAACATTAGGGGCCGTTTAATTCCAGCCATTGAATGTGAAAGCATAATTAGCTACCCTCTGCAGCTCCCCTTGCGGATTTCCGTTGGTGTAGAAATACTTTTCTGCTGGTATTGCAATTTGCAATTTTCTTGATTTGCACATTGATTTTTGATCATTATTCATTTAGTATGTATCTTTACTGCCTTATATGAACTCACTGGAATGCGTTCGTGAGCTATCAAATTGCTATAGGAAATACCACCTGACAAAGAAATAAATATGCGCTTAACCAAGCCGTACGAGTGCGCCTGCGTAGCCTAGGGGTAGTGTGAGTCGTTATACGAGGCCCTCGAAATGTTTGAGTCTCATCTCAATTTCCATAGCAACCAAAGGAGCAACCAGAGGTGGTAGTTTCTCCAATTGACCATGTCCTGTTGGCTTGTAACTCCACGCAACCCGTCCACCACTCAATGCCGGCCAATGTCACCTGCCGGTTGCCACCTGCCGGCCCATAATCGTGATTTTTCGCTCAAAACTCCGACAATGTCGAGATTTCTCCAGAAATGCCATAGACGATGTAGCGCTTTGTCTGCAACAGCATATCACACACATGCGCACTTATCGCTATCTATATGGCTAGTTTGCACACCGATCGTCCCGAATTAATGAATAGAAGATGGGAAGAGAACGGCATCGAAAGCGCAACGCGCAATGCGTGAAACAGACTTCATGCGCAAAAGCGCTGGGAGATAATGAAAACTACGACGTCCAGGACAGTCGCAGCGCAACATACTATAGCTGCACAGCACTCGGGGGGCTTGGCTGCAGCTATGGCGTAGTGTTCTGAAGCACCAGTCAACGGAATAGGTCTGTTCGTGCCAGTAAGGGGTTTAATCCCGCTGCCAACTGTAAGGTTTCTATTTATTTACGTTCTTCAATGTGGCATCATGGAGCCGGAACCCAACGGCGCGACGAGCGCCTCATGCTATTGTGTACAATTGAACGTTCGCGTCGCCTTGCTCGGTACAAATAACTCACCGAAGCAAAAGTGACATGTGTCGCGACATCGAACTCCTTTGTGCGCATTCGCTGATGCGAAGACAGTATTCATGATCTTCGGCGGCGCCTCCTGGGATTTCTGTCTCTCTTCCGTCTTCCTTTGCGAGGCGCGAAACACATATTGGCTCGGCTTTTGCCCGGCGCAGATCGGCTCGTCTGTTTGCTTGCTTAGCTACTGTGCACCATCTCTTGGAGAAACAATCTTTTCGGCGTTGCACTAGATGTCGAAGCCTTGCACTGCCTCAAGCAGCCAAACTTGCAGTCGAAGGCGTCGAACAATGCGCGATGTATACTAACAGGCATGTGCACGTTTTTCGCAGTAGTGCCAACGACGAAGTGTTCGTTTTTGCTTTTCCTTTGACGTCGCTCTGAAACCGACTATTCTCTGATATAAGCGTAATGAATGGAGTAGACGTTGTCTGCTTCTGTCGAAAATGAAGAAAAATGCCGGAATGTATAATAGAACAACCTGAATGCCCAGGGAGCATTTGAATTTTTCATTTTAAAGCACGCGTATCTCCAGAAGGAGTTCCCTTCATTTTTAGTTTAAAGGGTGGCTTTCTTCGACTTGGATAAGGAGCTTTCCGAAAACGAGAGAAATGCTCCCTTGCATTGTCAACAACTACTATCCTGTTTAGACGCAGTGACGCTGCTATCTTCGGTGCTTATTTAGGCCTACGGTGATAACGTCCTCTTTATCTCAGGTTCTCCCCGATGAATTTAGGAGAAAAAAAGCTTGTAACTTTTCCCCAAGTATCGCCCGATGGTTTTGAAAGCTAAGCTACAAATTTGTAGCCCCCCCCCCCCCCCCCATCCCTTTCGATTGTGTTGTCTGCTTTCTCCGAATGACGTTCACATGAAGCGCCGTACGCCTACGTTCCGTCTTAAAGCACAGTTATTCTCTTCATATGCTCTGGCAAGATTGTAGGAGTCTATTTCGATGTTTAACTCGCTTTTGATGACGGCCTTTTATGATTGCGTGACAAAATGCTTACTTTCAATGCAGTATATTTTTTCCGTGGGCATTTTTTTCGATTTCGCACTCTTCCTTTCGTTTGCCTTATTACCGGTTTTCCTTCCGACAATCATATATTCCTCTCTTGTCTGGTGGCCTCCTCCTGACAGACGTTCCAGCGAGCTACTATCCTTGCCTGTCCAGCCCATTCTTTTAGCTTTTGCTGGCTCGTGGTTAATTACAAGGAAGGCTGCTTTGCAAGCTATTTGTGCATGGTTGACAGCGCTTAGAAAGGGACGCCACCAACTAGATACAACAGCAAAAACTAGTTTGTCCTGTTGCAAATTCTCATAGCAGCTCCTCCTTTTGAAATAAAACCTGCGGGTTTCAATACTCCATTGCACCTTTTATGTTTAAACAAGGTTATCCCTAGTGGTTTATTTTTTTGTTTTTCATGCTGCTAAATTCAGGATTTCATATTGTCACGACTGAAGTCACAGGGAGCCGTGAAGGTACACGTAGCCGAGGACCCGAGAATAAGGTCGGCTTGTAGTTCCCATCAAAGAGTCACAAAGTCCAGCACCAGCGCGCCGCTCGTTCCAACCACCACTTCGACGTCGTCGGCACCAAACACGGCTGTCGCGCGGCGGTAGGCACGTGGCAATATGACAAGTGGGTTCATGGAGGAGGAGGAGGAAACAACTTTATTTAACGCATTGCATTAAGCGTTAAGAATGTCCTGGGCCAGGGTCAACAAGGCCAACTGATCTTGCAGCTGGTCAGAGGCTAACCAAGCCCGCCACGTTGGGGGAGGAGGGTGTGGAAAGTGAGGCTATTGGAGGGCGACAGGGCATGAAAAGATGCAATGCTCCAAGTTTGCATAGTGTTCTGGGCAATTTGGGCATGCAGGGGAATGTATGATTCTGTATCGTTCTTTAAACTTTCCATGTTTATCTATGAGCGCCTTATTCCTGCTACGATTGTTGATCTAGCCAGACGCAGAGCTAGTTAGAAGACATAAATACGGGGATATAAAAAAGGTCTTGCAATTTGAAAGCTCAGGTACAACCAAGAAGACTGTGTGTACTTGACGTCTTCCTGGAACTCCGTCTTCATTTGCAAGAATAAATGGCTGCCATTTTTTGTCGCAGCGGTTGCGTCTAAATTACACTTTATTTTTTGCGGAATTCAGGAATGAATTGTAGCTATTCAAGAAGGAAAGTAGAATTTTAATGCAATAGAGTTACGAATCTCTGCAGAGAATACATGGCCTCCGGCTTCTGCTGCCGACTTTACTATAAACTATTGATTGGACGAAAACAGTTGACGTTACACGTAGAGCTGCGGAGCGGCGGAGCGAAAAGTAAACAGAAGAACATTACAAAGGATAAAATGGGAACTTAACATGTTGCTCTTCGATCTCGAGTCAGTAATGCTATTTATATTCCACCCACACACGTTATTCCAATGTACTTTAATTTAGGGCTTTGTATTTATGTCGTGTGGTCTTTTGGCAATGTGATAGCTTACGGCTGTATGTTGATGATAACGTGCGAACTTAGGGAGGCACTCTTGTGTAGTAGCGATCACATGAGTGCCAAAGCGCACGTGGCTGAGAGTCGAGTGTACGCGAATTTATACGTGCAGGAGGAGCCACTCTAAAAGGAGTCCTCAACGCGGTCGTGTGATAGTTTTAAAGGCGGAACTTACGTATGCCTAAAATTTGCATATTCTATATAATGTCCTTAAACGCCTGATTGTGAAGCTGGAAGCGGTTTTCGTTTCTAATATTAAGAGTTGGTCTCAGAATGTGAAATACGTTTTTCCTAAGTACCCGCGCCAGCCCTTCTTTATTCACATTCAGTACGTGCTTCTTTCAATACAGTATACCTGACATGCTCATGAATATAACCACATGGCAAGCACCCAAAGCAATATTGCTGCTAAAGAAAAGATGTGATTTCATTATCGTTTTTTGTTGTTGTTACGGTTGGGGTGCTAGCGCAGGTCAGGAAGTAACCGAGAACCAAAACGGATTTTTTTTTTCTACTGGCCTCTAGGTGCGTCTGTGCTGAGCCCTCTGTTTCCTTGCGCGCTCCCTTTCTCTCACGGTGAAAGGGAAGCCATCATCATAGTGCGCGCATGTAGGCCGCTACATTACTTTTCAGAGTGATCGACGTTCAAACATCAGTTACCAGCGTCGCGTTAGAAGTGCCTCAACGTGTGGTGTCTACTTTTGTGTTCTTTCTCTCTCGGCCACCTGCATACAATTTACCTTATTTGCAATATGCTGTGCACTATAGCCTTTCTGTTTGAAGTATTTAAGTTATATTTTTGCTATTTTTGCGAACAAACACTGTTAAACAGCATCGAAAAGAAAAAGAAAACCTAATCCGACAGTGCGAGTTTTATTTCGTATGTTATGTGAAAAGAATGGGAAAAACACTGTTCGGGGCCGCCTAAAGGCGCATGCATGCTCTTTAGATCCTCGCAGAAGCTGTACTATACATTTCGAATAAACAGCGCAATAAATATCGATATAGGCACTGGCGCCAGGCACATCTTTGACGCCAGGCAGTGCATCTTTGACGCCAGGCAGTGTATCTTTGACGCCAGGCAGTACATCTTTGACGCCAGGCAGTACATCTTTGACGCCAGGCAGTACATCTTTGACGCCAGGCAGTACATCTTTGACGCCAGGCAGTACATATTTGACCGAGTAGCGTACACCAACAGCCCACCAATTCGCCTCCATTCTCCAGGGAGCCGCAACCATCACTTAACCTTAACCCACATAAAGGCATCCACTCAGCATATGGCCATACAACACCGATGTAGAACAGCGACGATGAAATCAAGGATCCAACTACCTGCCTGCTCATACCTGCACCCTCCATTAGCTACAATATACAAAAAGCTATACGCAGCCAAAGAAATAACCAGTAGTTAAAATATACGAGAACTCAAAAGAGAGCTGAGCAGGACATAGGCTTGTCCGTAGGGTTTGTGGTAGGTGACTACGTGCCAGCAAATGTCACTAAAGAAAACGAAATGACATTTGGAATCCAAATTTTGGCTACTTTCGTTCTCTTAAAAGAGCATGGCTGTAGTCCAGATGGTGGGATATCATTTTTGTTTTACAATGTTTTCACAACATGAGCAAGAGTTGCTTTAAACTAGCAGAAATACTTCCCTGCTTTTGTATACCAGCAAGAACGTTATCGTGATCAGGTTGGGCGGCGTAAAAGCGTGCGAGCAAGTACAGTGCGTGCGAATTATGTTCTTTTGAGTCTCTTTACATATTTGTCAGAGTGGGAGCAATAGCGGTCACTTCTTGTCAGTATTGCCGGGAGGTATGCCAGTTGAACTTCACTTCTAGTGGTAAAAATACCTTTGTGCGATGGTAACAGAATTTAACTATCCTGCAATGCTTTCTCGCGGGTCCTATCGCATATCAACCGTGCGCTAACAAAATTTAGGGTAAATTTCACTGCAAACTTCGGAGCACATCGGAGCACATTTTTCCTGCTTTTTCAAGAGCAAGGCTTTCTCCATGGTTTGTTTGGATCAGTGGTCGCTTCTTTTTGTGAAAAATTGAGAACAGACTTGAGATTGCTCCGAGGGCCAGTGCTGAGACCAGCAATATCAACGAACTCGTCCGGAAGTCTCCGCGATGCAGTCACCACTTCGTGCGCTATGAGCGCGAGGAACTCTCGTTATTTTTTTCTGTGAGCAATGCGCAGCCACCCCACTTGCAACGGTCGGAGCATGGTTTTCTTCGTTGCAAATTGCAGACTCGGAGCTCCACCTAATACGGGCGCTCTGTCGCGGAGCAGGCGTACCGCTTTCTTGATCTTGAAGTAGCCACACTCGAAAGGTTCAATACTCGTGTTGTTTTCAAAATTCCTTTCTTGCGACCTCACTTGTCTCTTAATTTCCATAAAAAGAGAGCGCAGGGGCTTAATTCTAAAAAAAATTTTCTCAGATATACGTACAAGTCCGGCATTTTTTGGCGAACCTGTTGTTGATGCAAAACGAAGCGAAGTTGTTTTAAAGGTCCATTTCCAGACGGGATCAATTCTTGCTCTCGCAACATTCTAGGTCGAATGAATGCCAAAAAGAGTAGCATGGTGTTGCTCTAGCAAAGGAAACGATACAACGTTTACGTAAATGGTCGTTGGATACAGAAACATTGAAATGAACTTGCAAGAAAACAAAACAAAAGTTATGCTTAAACGTGCAGCAGTCGCAATCAGAAAACATAGCAAAGAAAAACAAGGAACCTTGTTGAAAGCATAGAGTTAACTTTTTTGTTTTGTTTTCGTGGAGTTTTGCTAAATTCACTCATTTATATGTCACCGCTCATACATATACAGCGCACGAAGAGGGAATTGCAAACCGAGAAATGCATTTTTATCCTTTCACTAGACGTTTTTGAACGTCTTGTTCTGCTGTACGTCTTTAATAATCTTGCGGAGCTTTCATCCGCCTCTAAATAATTCGCATGCCATTGTCAGACCAGCGCAGCAGCAGACAAAGGAATAGACAAGAAGCCGAGTCAAAGCATACATTTCCTCCTTTGCAATGTCATCTTCTTTGAACATACATACGGTGTCTTCGTTCTTGTGGAAAACAAAGACGTAATACAAAGCTCCCAGAAACGCAGCGCTGTCAACGACGCAGGCTACAGATATTTAACAGCTCGTTCGTCCACTATGCATTACTTCGTTTTTTGCTTTTTTTTTGTCAAAGCTCTATAACGTGTGTGTGTGTGTGTGTGTGTGTGTGTGTGTGTGTGTGTGTGTGTGTGTGTGTGTGTGTGTGTGTGTGTGTGTGTGTGTGTGTGTGTGTGTGTGTGTGTGTGTGTGTTTTCAGAATATCTTTCCGAGCTGGAGCTTGGTAACTCAAATGTACATAGCAGACTTGTCCTTTTCATTATCTTCCGCCAGCCTGGATCCGTCTTTTTCAGAAACGACGAAAGAGGCTGAAGGAAAAAGGCCGAGAAAAGACTGCCAGAGTTTCCGAATCGACGGCATGCGCCCTCCCGATCAACAGCGCCGATATTGCTTTGAGGACAAGTGACGTGCGAGCAGAACGCGAAAGTAAAGAAGGTGCAACGATCGCGTTGTGCACTGATTTAGTTTAGACAGTTTCTGCTCTTCCCCAGAGGTCGACGGACGAGTAAAAAAAGCCATTGTTGATTCCCGCCTGCCGGATGCAAGACATGAAAGTGGCATCCGCAGTTGCCGTCATTGCACGATAGGCCAGACGGCGGCTTTCGCTTAACTGCTTCAGTGATCATCACTGCCTGTCACTGCCTCGACTACCACCATGGCGTCCGTGCCACGCCACTTGCGCCGCTGCCACAGTGTCAACAATTTTGCACGTCAGTCCCCGAGTCATAGTTAAATGAAAAAAAAGAAATGATTCTACAGTCGCCTATTTCTTTTGAGCTTGACAAAAGCTGTACGAAATAGTTAAGCAGTTTAGAAACTTTAGAGTATTTATCGCATCTTATTCTTTTCACGGCACGAAAATTATAACGTCATGCAATCCTGAATTTTTCCTGATGGCGAAAAGCATCATAATTGCTGCAAAGCGTACTCAGCGGATGCCAGTGTATAAAATTTGTGAACTACTTCAAGTTTTCGTAGAGAATTTTACTTAAACATAAGGCCGAGTTCGTGTAATTTTTTATGCTTAAAAGGCGACTGTGACAGGCAGGCGCTCGACTGTATTCTGAATACTGAGCGTAGCAATAAAACCGCAAAACAATAACATCACTTTGTTTGCGTAATGAAGAGGAGGCTTTAGGATGCAGGCCTAATTATTCTATTATTTATGCCGGCTGGAAACAATGATCCGAAAAGCGTACAGAGCTCCGAAAATAAAGATATTCGTAGTAAACACAAGGACAGTATGGGTATCAGAACAACGTCAAGTTAGGAGTATGCTGCCGAAATCAAGACAGCGAAACCGGATCAGGTGCAGTATATAATGGACACAACAGACAAAAGACGACCGGTCTATTATGGCTCCATAGGGAGCAAAACACATTGGCATGACTTTCTTTCGGGCTATAGAGTCTGTAATATAGGGCTGTGAAGGGCTAAGGGAGAGGAATAAGGAGTAGATGTTGCCTGGGATCACTACCATGACTCGAAATGTTCACATTTGACGTGCATTTACGATCCCGTCTTGCCTTGCTCAGCGTTCAAAAATACTTCATATCTTGCCTCAGGCACTAACGAGCGCGTGACAATAGATGTGGGGTATGAAACAATTAGACTTCCTCGAATAAAAAATACACAGTGATCAGTACAGAAAAATCAATGGCACAGGTTTCTTATGAGACTACGTAAGCACAATGGGAGAATAAACTGCTCTTGCATATAAGTATAATCAGTAAAAAAAAAGAATAGAAAACATTATCCGCTGCAGTTAGCCCGATCATTTATTGGAAGCCACGAAGTGCTATATTTACTTAGCACACCCTTGTGCCAATCTTTTCGACTGTTCGTTTCATTCAGCTCACAAAGTTTCCAAGCAAAATGGTAGAAATCAACAGGAAACGGCTCCTGTTTGTGAGGCAGCGCTTTTGGGCCTGTTTTAAGGCGTGCGAAAAACAATCTCTTATATAAGCATCACCCTATAAGCATATAAGCATTGTAGGGATTGTGCTTCCTGATCGACATGAAGCACATGGCCGCTAATGATGTTTTTCAAGCTATAGAGATCCCGTGTGGGGTTCCTGTGAGAGGAAGGCGATATCATCAGTGCTCCTGGCCCCATCCGAAGAGAAGCTCCTCCGAGAACCGACGTAACCGCCCTCCCTCACGTTTGGCTTCGCGTCCTGATTGCGTCACCTCTAGGGACATACTGGACTCTTGTTTCCACCTGAGGCCGGTCGGAAAGCGAACCGAGAGATCGCTAACGACACGAAGATCAGCAGGTGCGTCGATCTCCAGGCTTCGTGGAATTGGACAGGGGCCCGCCAGTGCTTGCTTGTTCTAAACGCGCTCACCTTGCATACCTACTCGAGCCCCGGCCCGAAACGAGTACCGCGCCCGCCTGTGTGGCGCCGACACTCCTGAGTCGGGAGGGCGTGATTAGAGCTCTGTTTTCTATCACCGTTGACCAGCGCTGGTGTCTACGCGCGATGTACCATCGAAGTTCGACGTGTGTCGTCAAAATATGCTGCGCGTATTCCTTCTTCTGCTGTGGGCTGTGTACATGAGTTTTAACCCTTTGGTTGGCCGTGCCGCCCGTGAGCCTTCATAGCTACGCCGCGAACGCGTGTGTACATTTTCTTTGCGCGTGCTGCGCCGCGGCCCTGCTTTCGGTTGCTGCTGCAGAGCCATTTACTTTTTTTACCCTCAAGGCCAGAGGCATTACAGAGGGTAGTGGAAGGTAGAAAACGTAGCAACAAAAAAAAAAGAAAACAACGTAGACAAGCCAGTCGACTACATATACAATGTTGGCTACGGCAGTACGAAAATCATCAATGTCTTCAATGCTGGCGATCGGAGCGGGAAGGTGGTTCGAGTCCTTGGAGGTACGAGGGATGAAAGACTCGCAGCATGTTTGTGTCCTGAATAAAGAAATCCCAACCTTGTGTGCATTATCCAGTCGAAAAGAGATGTACGAAGGCGGGGGAATGAGTACAGTACGAATCTGGAGGCAAGTGTGAAATATTTTATGAAAGAAACAAATGCGCGAAAGTTTACGACGAGACGCCAGAGAAGGGGGGCTTAAAATGCGCTTGATTACTAAAATACAAGCGGTACATTGATAGTTGTGCACGATAAAACAAGCGGAGTTTTTCTGAGCCACTTTGTGCGTGAGTTAGGTTAGCACAATGTGGGTGCCGATGGACGCAGCATATTCTAGTTTAGTACGGACAAGTATTTTGTACAAGAGGAGTTTAAGAGAGCTTGGGCGAAGAAAAATTACGACGGATATAACCGAGCATGCGATTTGCATTGCTAATTATGGTGTTAATGTGAAGTGACCAAGTGAGACCTGAAGAGATTTCAACGCTTAGGTAACGGTAGGAAGTGGCGGATTCGATAACTCATTTATTTAGAAAGTAGAGGGTAGGAACAGATGAAATTCTGGAGACACGTAAGAATTTACATTTAGAGATGTTAGGATTCATTTTTCACAAGTTACATCAGTTAGAGATAGCATCAATGTCAAGTTTCAAGGCTCTAGAATCGTCGGAGCTGTTAAGTTCACGAAAGACAACACAATCATCAGCAAACAAATGAATTTTAGAGGATACACAGTTAGGTAGATCATTAATATATTTGAGGAATAACAAAGGACCTAAGACGGAGCCCTGATGCACACCAATGGAAGTAACGGAAGAGCTAATATTGTTGACAGACACAAACTGGGAACGGTTTAAAAGAAAGTGTTCTATCCAACGTAGAAGGTTAGGTTTAATATTTAGTTGAGATAGTTTAAAGAGGAGGAGACTGTGAGAAACTTTTTCAAATGCTTTTTTTGAAGTCGAGAAATATGCAGTCAGATTGTGAAATCCGATCAATGATAACGTGAAGATTATGAGAGAATAATAACAGTTGAGTTTCACCTGAAAGAGACTTTCGGAAACCATGTTGCGAGTTGGTGAAGAACGAGTTAGTTTCAAGAAAGTTCACAATATTTGAGTAAATGATGTGTTCAAGTAATTTACATGGTTTACTTGTTAATGATATCGGACGGTAATTGAGAGGGGAATTTTTGCTACCTGATTTGTGAACGAGGACCACCTTCCCGACCTTCCAGTAGGCAGGATGAGCGCCGGTATCGAGGGACTGCTGAAAAATCTTGCAGAGCATGAGTGATGAGTAGGTGCGGATGCTTTTCAAAAACTGGGTTGTAATTAGGTCGATACCGGGGCTAGATGATGTTTTATATGCGTCGAATATATTCATGATACCAATAGGATCAATGCAGACCGGATCCGTCAGCGGGTGCGCGTATAACTCAGCAGGTGCAAAGGATATAGTAGGACAGAGGACAAAATTATTACAGAAAACTTTGTTCAGGACTTCAGGGCACTCTGAATCCAGAAATTGGAGTCCGTTGGAGTCTATTAAATTAATTGAGTTGTCTTTCTTTTTTTTTTAATGAGCAGTAGAATTTTTTGGGGTCAGTAGAAAGCATAGAGGGTAAGATGAAATTAAGGAAGTGACTTTTGCCGTTTTTAAGCGCGTGCACATGAACGATATTGGCTGTCGTATAGGCTACCCATCGAGTGTCAGAAGGGGCACGCGTAGCATTACGGAACAAGTTTTTTTTTTTTTATTATTAGATAGCCTTTTTAGGTGGAGGTTATAGCAAAGAGCATTGAAGTTGGAAGATGCGTTTCAGAGGGGAATATACTTATTATCTACCAGTTGATGGACTTTAGTAGTGAAGTTAGCCAGTTAGTTTCTACAGGCCGAGTTTAGAAACCATCCAGGAAGAAGTCGAGGAAAAGAAAGAGCTCGTTGTTAATAGCTTCAAAATTAGCTTTGCTGTAGTGTCTAATTAATTTAGTTATCCTATCTGTTTGCAAAGAAGGGGCTAAATTTCAAAGTGGAGAGCTAAATGCTCGCATATCCCGGGCAGGTATGACACATTCGAAACGAGCTCAGGGTTTGATGTAAATATTAAATCCAGAATGTTGGCGGAAAAGTCCGTTATCCTAGTAGGCTGTAAGACTGAGAAAAAGAGAAAACTGAACATAAGTTCAAAAAATCATGACTTGCAGAGGTGAATGAAGTAAGAATAGGTGGATTAGAAGACCAGCAAATATTTGGAAAGTTAAAGCCTCCAAGTAACAAAATACCAGCAGTAGGATGCCGCAAGTAGGCACTATTAATGACATCGCGAAATTGTTCACAGAAGTTAGAAGTTAAATTGGGTGGACGGTAGCAAAGACCAAGAACAATTTTACGATATTGGAATTCAACGCAAGGCCAGATAGTTTCGAGGTTGGTATCAACAGGAATTGGATATGGACTTAATTTTTTTAGAAATACCGAGCAGCACACCGCCTCCTTGGTGTTGTGTGCGGTCGCAACGGAAAACAGAAAACCGTGAAAAATCGCCTATCACTTCGCTGTCATGAATGCTAGAATGCAGCCACGTTTCTGTAAGGGTATTGATACCAGTGCTTCGTGTGTCAATAAGGGAATGTAAATTGTCGAGTTTGTTAATAATGCTCCTGACATTAGCTTACAAGAAGTATGCATGCCGAGTCTGAAGCAAATTCCAGCTTCCCCTCGCGTATTCCTATGGAGCGTTCTGAGCGTTACTGACGGCGTGAGCAGCAGTTTGAGAAGTATCCTGGGTGGAGCCAGCCTGACGTTCGCCACTGGGCTGTGCGTCAGGTCTTGAACGGTTTGCAAGTTCAACCTTATCTGTTATTCTATTGTATGTGAAACATTTATTATTAACCAGCCATTTGTTGTACCGAAGTTGACACTTAGGGGAGTGAGGTGGCCGTTTGCCGAATTCTACAAACCGATTCCTCGCCAGGCGGGTAGCATGTGAAAAATCTTCAGATATAGAAATATTGACATCCTTGAGTACATCCCGGGAAATAACAACTTTTTCTCTGATTTTAAATGAACTCAACTTGATTATAATGGGGCGACACTTAGAAGGTGAAAAGGAACCCAAGCGATGTGCGCGCTCGATAGACGATGTTAGTGAGACTGAATCAAGTATGGGAGACAGCGCATCAATAACCTTTTCCTCCGTTTGGGAGCATGTTTCGCGATCATCAGGGTTTCCACGCACAATTATATTATTTCATCTCAATCTGTCTTCAAGATCGTCATGGCGAGACTGAAATACAGCCTACTGGGAGGTAAGATTTTCCCTGGAACTTTTGACGGAGGAAAGATCTTGCTCAAGAACATCGAGCACATCCCTCTTTTATCCTTGAGGATGAGAAGTCGGCCAATTATGTCTTCAATTTTTTTTTTCAATGTTTTCCTGACTTGTCTTTACCCTTTAAATGTCAACTCGAAGTTTTTCTTGATTTTTTTTTCCAATTTCTAACGTACGCTCACTGATGTCCTTGAGCAACGGATACATAACATCATTATTGTCCGTATCACTTGCTGAACGAGCTTGGAAGGGCCAGGGTTAGTCTCAATGTCAACAGAACACAACAACAAACTCGCTACATCAAAGCAATCACTAGTTATTGCGAAAAACGTATGTGAGCATGAGAGCAAGACCAAGAAGTGATTATCAGATTTTTTAGCATATAAAGAATAGCGTCTACACACCTGCGATGAAAACAGAAGAGACGAGTTGGCCATGTTGCCGCTGAGGCGGCTCCCATGCTCACTGACGCTGTAGACGGGTTGCAGGCAATTTATACTTTCGGTGGAAGTGACTGTTGACATGGTTGACCTAAGGTTATCAGAGCCAACTATGATAACCAAATCTTCAGGGGCTGAACACGTGTCGAATTCGGGATGGGACAGCACGAAGCCATCATATAATTTCTCAGAAACGCATGCGCTGTTGGACAGGAGAGCCGTGGAGAAGTAATCAGAAAACGTTGATCCAAGGAAGTACGTATCTGCCAGGACAAAGCAAGCCACGAAGATGAAGCGTGCCTGCGGTGAAAAAAGAAGAGACGAGTTGGCTATGTTGCCGCTGAGGCGGCTCCCATGCTCCCATTAGTCGTAAAATGGTCTGAAGCCTAGTGCAGTGTTGTGTAATGCAGCGTTTTGCTCACTAAAAAATTGTGCTCCTGATTATTTGCCCCTTCCTTCCTTCTGAGCGAGAGCGCAGGCGAACGCTGAAGAGCGGTTACGCCCTCAACTTGCTCTGCAGCCCGAGCGCGCGCGGTATGTGCGTGAAGTGCACTTAGTAACAACACATTCAGTTCAGTTCAGTCGTTCAGTCGTTTCCGACTCTTCGTGACCCTATTGACCATGTAACGCCACGCTTTCCGGTCTCTCACTATCTTCCTAACATCACATAACTTCATCTGCAGTGCCTCGAGGATGCCATCTAACCATCGCGTTCGCTGCCCACCCCTTCTCCGGCGACCTTCAACCTTTCCCAACATCAAATCTTTCTCCAGCGACTCCTCTCTTCTCATCAGATGACCAAAGTAGCTGAGCTTTAACTTTAGGATTTGACCCTCCAATGAGCAGTCAGGGTTTATGGTCGACAATATTGACTGATTTGATCTTCTGGCAGTCCAAGGAACTCTCAAGAGTCTTCGCCAGCACCACAATTCAAACGCGTCAATTCTTCGGCGGTCAGCCTTTTTCACAGTCCAACTCTCGCATCCATACATCACAACTGGAAAGACCATAGCACGAGTTATACGGATCTTGGTTGGCAGACTAATGTCTCTGCTCTTTACTAGGCGGTCAAGGCTAACCATTGCTCTCTTTCCCAGAAGCAGGCGTCTCCTGATTTCATGGCTGCAGTCTCCTTCCGAGGTAATCTTGGAGCCCAAGAAAAGAAAATCTGTCACAGCTTCCACTTCTTGTCCCTTGATGCTCCAGTACTTGATAGGGCAAGACGCCATGATCTTTGTCTTTTTGATGTTCAGTTTAAGCCCAAACTTCTCACTCTCTTCTTGTACGCGCATCAGAAGTCTCTTGAGTTCCGCTTCACTTTCTGCCATTAAAGTGGTATCATCCGCATATCTAAGGTTGTTGATACATTTTCCAGCAATCTTCACTCCAGCTGAAGACTCGTCCAGACCGGCTTTCCTCACGATTCACTCTGCATATAGGTTAAATAGGCAGGGCGACAGTATGCAGCCTTGCCTCACTCCTTTCTCAATCGGAAACCAATCAGTAAGACCATGCCCAGTTCTGACTGTGGCCTCTTGCCCTTCATACAGGTTCCTGAGGAGACAGATGAGGTGAATTGGAACTCCCATCTCTTGGAGAGCTTGCCACAATCTGCTGTGATCTACGCAGTCAAACGCTTTCGCATAATCAATAAAGCAGAAGTAGAAGGGTTTCTGGAACTCTCTTGCTTTTTCCATGATCCAGCGAAGGTTGCCAAAGTGGTCTCTAGTTCCTCTGCCCTTGCGAAACCCAGCTTGCACGTCCGGAAGCTCCCGATCCACATACTGCTGCAGCCTACCTTGGAGGATTTTCAACATCACCTTGCTAGCATGCGAAATAAGCGCGATCGTGCGGTAGTTGGAACAATCTTTGGCACTGCCTTTCTTTGGAATGGGGATGTAAACTGACCTCCTCCAATCCTGCGGCCACTGCAGGGTTGTTCAAATCTTCTGACATAATGTATGCAGAATGTTAACAGCGTCATGGTTGAGGTTTTGAATCAACTCAGCTGGAATGCCATCAATTCCGCTAGCTTTGTTCTTAGCAAGGCTGGCTAAGGCCCATTCAACTTCACTCTTCAGGATGCCCGGCTCGAGATCAGGGATCACAACCGTCTTAT
Organism: Amblyomma maculatum; assembly: GCF_055883805.1. Taxonomy (NCBI): domain Eukaryota; kingdom Metazoa; phylum Arthropoda; class Arachnida; order Ixodida; family Ixodidae; genus Amblyomma; species Amblyomma maculatum. The sequence goes on along the minus strand of NC_139349.1, from coordinate 41,387,637 downwards.
GTTGGGTTTGCACATTCGGGTCCTTCTTGTACAGTTCTTCTGTGTATTCCTGCCACCTCTTCTTTATCTCTGCGGCTTCAGTGAGGTCCTTGCCTTGTTTGTCCTTTATCATGCCCAGCTTAGCACAGAAGCTTCCTTTGATATCTTTGATTGTCTTATACACAGCTCTTGTGTTCCTTAATTGGCTGTTGTCCTCAACTGCTTGGCACTGTATGTTCAGGAAGGCATTCTTATCTCTCCTTGCTATTTTCTGAAAATCCCCATTGAGAACCTTGTATCTTTCTCTTTCCCCCATAACTTTTGCCATCCTCCTTTCCTCAGCTATTTGCAAAGCCTCTTCAGATAACCAGATTGCTTTCTTGCACTTGTTTTGCTTTGGAACTACCTTAGTAGCAACTTCTTGTATTATATCGCGAACATCAGTCCCCATCTCTTCGGGCTCTTTGTCTTCTAGATCTAATTCTTGAAATCGATTCCTCACTTCCACAGCATATTCTAATCGAACTTGATCCAGATTATACCTGAAAGGCCTTCTAGTTTTCTGCGTTTTCCTCAATCGAAGCTTAATTTTGGCAACAAGAAGCTGATGATCGGTGCCACAATCGGTCCCAGGCCTTGTTTTTACTGCTTATATAGCCCTTCTCCATCTCTGCCGGCAAATAATATAATCGATCTGATTCCTGTACAGACCGTCCGGTGAAGTCCATGTGTACAGGCGCCTCTTGTGCTGTTGAAAATCAGTATTCGCTATGGTCAGGTTGTTTTCTTGACAAAACTCTACCAGCCTCTGCCCAGCTTCATTTGGCTCACCAAGACCGAACTTGCCTGTAATTCCGGATATTTCTTCACTCCCGACCTTAGCATTCCAGTCTCCTATGAGAAAAACTACGTCTGATGATGGGGTGCGTTCTAAAAGGCATTGTAGGTCCGCATAAAATCTCTCAACGTCAGCTTCTTCAGCAGTAGTGGTCGGTGCATAGACTTGGATAACTGTTGTGTTGAAAGGCTGACCTTGGATCCGAAGTGAAATCATTCGGTCGTTTTTGGGGTTGTACCCTAGCACTGCTTTGCCCATTCTTCTGTTTACTATGAGAGCGACCCCATTCCTTCTCTTGGATTCGTGCCCTCAATAAAAGACATAATGGTCGCCGGAGTTAAATTCTCCCATTCCGGTCCACTTGAGCTCGCTGATACCCAAGATATCAATGTTCAATCTGTCCATTTCTCGCTTGACGATATCCAGTTTACCTTGCGTCATAGATCTTACATTCCATGTTGCTATGTGATACATCTCCTTGCAACATCGGACTTTCCGGTCGCTTCCCGACACATCCACAACTGAGCGTCCTTTTGGGTTTAGCCCAGCCGCTTCATTCGTCCTGGAGCTACTAGGAATCGCCCTTTGTTCATCCCCAGTAACATGTGGGACGCCTTCCAACCTGGGGGGCTCATCTTCCGCGCCATATCATTAATGGTATTGTGACTGGCCATAGGGTTTTCTTGGCAGGAAATACTGGAGTGGGTTGCCATTACCTTCTCCAGTGAATCACATTTTGTCAGAACTCTCTGCCGTGACCTGTCTATCTTGGGTGGCCCTACACAGCAGAGCTCACGACTTCATCGAGTTTCACAAGCCCCTCCGCCACGACAAGGCAGTGATCCATCACATATTTCGATATAAATACCGCAATATATTGCCCCCAAACGACGCAATAATATTTTAGATGAGTTCGCTGACCAAGACGTCTTCACCGGCGACCACCCAGCCATCCTTGTGGAGGAGTATATAAGGATGAAGCTGAGGTAAACCAATGTGAATTTATTTTCAGTAATTTCACACTGTCTTGTGCAAATTGCTCATTTCCCTCCCTTTGATATCTGCTATATATCTGTGGATATATACATTTATATATATACACACACGACTGGCTGTTTTTACAGCAAGGAGATGCAATGTTGCAATAATTAAGTGTGACCCTCTCTGCCTGCACATGCAATGAAGCGCATGTGTCTGCTAAAGAAGGTAAACCTTCCGGTTTGATTGCAACGTACACTTGACTTCTTTATTTATTTATGGAAAGTCGCAGTGGGCTTCAGGATATAAACAATATCAATGATAAAGAAAAAATGATTCAATTGAACATAAACAACTTCGATTAGCTGATAATGGAGGGGCCAATTTTTAGCAAGTTTTGACTCGGTCTCAGTGTGCCAGCAACAATACTGCATTTCAGGATAGTCTCTCTACATCGACCGATATTTCCCACATGATTTTTATTCTAGACTTGTTTGCAAAGCAATTTTACTGCACAGTATGCATATAACTCCTCTTTTTTTTCCAACACGTACAAGTGTTCCTCGCATGGCCTTTTCTACGGCCTGTCTGTCTAGAATACCAAATGACGTTGGCGTGAAGCCCTCCCGAAACTTGAGATTTTTATAAGCAGAAGTAATTACTATATCAGGTTACACCATTTGAGTCACGAGCTGCGATTCAATTCGCACAACTTCTCATAATTTAAGTACTTTCATTCCACGCGGATGTCCGGACGTGAGCACTGTGGGGAATTCGAAATTTCCGCGTATGTCATTTTGGTGTGGCACCAAGGCTCTGTCTACTAATTATGGTTTTTCGCTCACTGCCAACTACAAAGGCGCCGATGACAACAACCCCAATTTTTCCTGCCTCCCGGGAACCTTGAAGTATCGCTTAAGTATTCACACTTATCTAGACCAGCAACGTAGAAAGCTGCCCAACTGATTCGACACAGTAACTTTAAAGTCAGTTTTGTGGCTTCCAAGTGTCATCCATAAGAATAACAATGACATTTAAAAGCTTTCGCCGATCGAGGAACCGAAGTAGTTACTGCGTCTACAAAACAAATAACAGCGCCATCAACATGAACGGGCACGAAGAAAAAGACGGGCTCAATTAGCGCATGCATACCTCTTTTTCTCCGTATTCATTCAGGGTTTATGCGCTGTTGCTTTAGGTTCATAAGCCCTATTTCCGTCATTTGCTACGCGGTGGAAGACACCTTAGCTTTCGCAGCACATAATATTGGCCAGACGTTACACTAACCTGCTGCGCTGGCGGCAGTCCACTTTCCGTCGACCGGTTGACAAAGACCAGCCTTAAAATTGCGGCTAACTAGGACCGACTTGTGTACTATATTCGTGCTCCTACCGAGGGGCTTCTGGGCGCTTCTATACCACGCGGCCCTCTTTCCGAAAAGGAGTAGGGAACAGAGTAGGAGGCGGAGAACAAAGGGACCGAGAAGCGGGGCGGGCAACAGGAGCAGCCATCTGCTCGTGATCACAACACGCCCGCCTTTGTTCGACGAGGCTTCCCGAAGAGCCGAATGAGAAAGGCGAGCCCTGTTCACCTCTGTGTATACACAGAAGATTGTACAAGACTGCGATTGGAACGATACGTGGGAACATAAGAGCAGCCACGAAGACCCTCACCAGCTGCGGCCTTTTGGCACCGTCCCTGCGAGCAGCCCACTATGCCTAACGCAAGCGCCCGAAACTAAGTTCGCTCCGCTCTGTGCCCAGTACCTGCGACACTTTCGCTTCCGGCCCCAGCCCTACGTGTGGCATGCGGCAAACTTCGTTGCGTCGTCCCTTTATGAGTAAAAGGGTAAGGTACCTTATATGAACTCATTATAGCTGGCGGAATAAGTGGCTGGATACGCCTAAGTGGAGGTCTATATATAGGCTGTTTTGTATCAAACCGGTTATAAGATTATAAGCTAAACTCTAACCCTGCCTCGATGGTTGCAACCCAGGTTGGAGAATGGGTGCGAAAACGCCCGTGTGCTATACCGGTACAATTAATGGTTAAGCTTCTGTAGGACTAATTAAACTTGCCCAACTTTCCACCTTGCAACAGTTATCCACGCATTCTTCATGTTTGCGTTGCTGAAGGCCGTATGCCGAAAAAAATGTCGTAACTGAGGTTGCGGGAATATTCGTTAATTTTGACTATCGGTTATTTTATCCTCCTATTCGATTTTCTGAAAGCACATAAAAGCCTATATTGAAAAAGATTCGAAACTCAAGCTGAAGTTTGGTCCGCGACGTCAGCGCCCGGTTTCTGACAAAGCGCATAGAAGCGGTACTAACGCGCAGCCGCGGCGCGCAGCACATGGCTATAGTGCCTAGAATCTATATTCTAGGCTCCATAGCACTGCTGACTGAGGGAGCGCAGAGAAGGGGGAGGAGGAACACTCGTGAAGAGACTCGTGCAGAGCTGGCATTTTCCTTCAGTGGGGCTTCTTTTTTTTTTTCTTCTTTTTTTTTTTGTACGCAAGCTTGCCATAAGGCATATTATATAAACTCATGTAAATGGTTTTCCGTGAGGAACAGGAGCAGGCTCCCGCTCTTAGCGTTGTCGGTGAGCCATTTCGAAAAGTCCTCTTCCCTTGTTGTGGTTAGTCCCACTTCGCGCAGAATCTGTGTCCTTGATGCCCTTGTCCCTGCACAAGTCCATAGCAGGTGGCGAACATCCACTTCGGCAGCTGGTGTGGAACACTTCGGTGTGAAACACTTCGGGGCTTCTAGCATTTCTCATTCTTCTCATTCTTCTCATTCTCATGCTTCTCATTCTAGCATTTTTCGGTTATTCGCTTGACCAAGAAGCAGGTTATTAGCATGCTATTATCGGCGCTCTCGACATCGAGAAATTGTGATTAGTTAATAGACTACGATCGTTAAATGCAGTTTCAGGTCCTGAAAATTTAGCCGCGGACATTGTTTTCAAAGCGCGCATGTTGGCAGGTTCTGAGACGTAAAAATGAAAAAGCACCGCACTTGAAGGCGAGAGGCAATCGACGCTGTTTCGGGGATTGTAGGGCCACCTCCTGTTTTGCAAAGGTGTAGGGGAGTGAAGAATTAGGCGAAAGCCCTAATGCCTCCATGATAGCTGACCAGGTAAACGGAGAGTTCAGTTAGTCTTTACTAATTTATTTTTCATTTACAACTGCAACGGGCGAAGAACTCCCGGGAGGAGGTTAAAAATGCCCAAAAGTATTAGTATCAGCACATTCAGCAATCAAAGCAGGCAGGCTAATGTGATTATTTGAATGCGCAAGAAAACAAAAGCGTTTTGGAAATGTTTCGTCCGGACGTAATATGACCGAACCACGTTTGTATGATTCAATCTTGATGATCTTTGCGGTGCAGAAAAAAGTATAATTCACACGGCAAGCCTGTTTTTTTTTTTTTGTATAAAAAGTACAAACTTTTTAACCGCGCAATCTATCCACGCACCTGGAGCGACTCCAACTTGTGTTACATCATCATATTAGTTACTTATTAATGCTTGTGGTAATCTGATATGAACCTGGCATCATGCCGTTGAATGCTCTTCAGTTTCTAGATATTTGTTTCATAGTATAGATCCAACACGACAGATGTGTACTCTAGAACTGATCGAACAATGTAGTGTCATATGCTTCAAGTTCTATACGTTGAACGGGGACGCTTATGTTTTGTGCAGGTAGCATATATTCATGAAATATATTGTTTATATGTCGTTAATATAAATGCCCCACTTAAGATCGACAGTAATTCAGGAGGTTAATGAATGTGGCTTAATTTCCGCACTGACTACCAACTTTATTAACGTATTGTATAAGGGACGTTCTTTTGTTAGAAAGTCCCTGATATGCTGCCTTTTAGAAGTTGATTTTCACCGCCCTTTGCTCCAACCACTCCGCTAGTTTACATAGGTTGGTACTGAATTGTTGCTGGTTAGAAGTATTTTAGTAACTGAACAAGTTACACAGTCATCGGCAATCTCGTTAAGAACCAATATTGCCCGTGCACACAGCGATGAGTGCTCCGGGGGCCGGTTGGGGAACGCATAAACGAATAGACGGCGGCTTTCCTTTGTGCTGCTCGCTTGGAGGCGGCCCACTGTACTCTTTGGCGGCAGACGTTTTAGGCAATACCAACCACGTTAACATAGTTAAATGGTCACCTCTACGACTAACTACGACTAAAGTGGTTTCTAACCACCTGGATCATTGACCAGAAGCCGAACCATGTCATTCTTGAAGCAGGTTTCTCTGTCCACGAGACGAACAAAGACCACATGCTTGACGACTTTCAAAGCATGCAGGGACAGTTCTCCGCGGAAGCCTTCTTCTTAACTTTGCAGTTAAGGTGTGCGATCCATAGTTCAGTTATTTTTTCGAGCAAATATGATGTTTTCCGAGCTCCAGAACTAGGATCGCGTATGAGAATACAACATAACAGCTTGAGGGGCGAGTTGATGCCTCATAGTACCCAGAAATATGGCACAAAGAACACAATCACGGGAATAGAAAAGACGTGATTGTCTTCTTTGCACCACATTTCTGGGTATTATGCAGCACCTACTCGCCCCTCAAGCTGTTATTTTGAGATACCTTTCTTGTACTGTAGGCCCTGTTATGTGTTTTTATCCTACCTACGCTAAAGTGCATGGGCTCATTACTCGCATCGCTTCTTCGACATGCCTTGTGCGCCTGTGTTGTGTTTTCTATTCACGTGATTGTGTTCTTTGCACCACATTTTTGGGAGAATACAACAATTGACCCGCCTATTGTAAAGGCTGAATCGGCTCTGCGATGGCAGCTTCAGTGACGTCGGGGCGAATTCGAAAGAGCTGCTCGACCTATTGTTGTTTGGTGGGCTGCCATGACGCCGCTCTAATACCACGGGCCGACAACCGCCCGTCAAACGCTGCTGTCTCCACAAGCGGTACGAGAAAGCGCGCCGTAATTGAATCATTTCAATTCTTTTCTCTTTTCGTGCAACTGAATGGCGGCCAGACTTCAGAAAAAGGAGTAGACCGACCACCGCGCACGCGCACGTAACACGGGTGGTCGAAGGCAGCGCGGAGAATAAGACGCCGCCGCGCTGCACGGAGGTTTCTCGGGTGTCCGTATGGAGGGCACTGGCGCCCCCCCCCCCCCCCCCCTAGGGTTGATGTCTCCCCTATACGATATCCAGTGATCGAATAGTTTTTCCACAGGAAATCCAAAGTTCTAAGTTAGCACACCGAATTATTATTCTTTTCGGAGCACTTAATGAAACAGGGCACATTCCGACGTCATTCGCAATGCTGCCACGATTGGTCGTCGCGTTTAGTGCCACTACGTAGTCAATATGCGGGCCGGCGCTCATGACGGTCAAATATACGCCGTTCAATACTGGACTACTCAGCAGAGCTAAGCCAGGTCCAGCCAACTCCTCCTTCACCTCTGCTGGCGGCGGCAGTGGCTTGGAGCTCTCATCACTCTCATGAACTGAGATATCGCACTAGTCTGCTCACCTTTATCGACAACGACAAAACGCAATTTTTCGGGGCGGTTTAAATGAGGGTCACACTTAGATAAACTGCCCTCGACAGCTTGCCTTATAGTGGAGCTGAACTGTTGCGTCTTTCGAAAGGTACAGTTTTCAATTCAATTTATATCACCAAATACACGGTGGGAGTTCTTGGGCAAAACGCTGCTCGGGGCAGCTTGACGAGGCCTAAGGGATCATAACAAGGTAGAGAAATGCAAATATACGATTGCAATAAGACAAACCCCTTCATGGATCACTGCCTTGTCGTGGCGGAGGGGCTTGCGAAACTCGATGAAGTCGTGAGCTCTGCTGTGTAGGGCCACCCAAGATAGACAGGTCACGGCAGAGAGTTCTGACAAAATGTGATTCACTGGAGAAGGTAATGGCAACCCACTCCAGTATTTCCTGCCAAGAAAACCCTATGGCCAGTCACAATATCATTATCGATATGGCGCCGGAAGATGAGCCCCCCAGGTTGGAAGGCGTCCCACATGTTACTGGGGATGAACAAAGGGCGATTCCTAGTATCTCCAGGACGAATGAAGCGGCTGGGCTAAAGCCAAAGGGACGCTCAGTTGTGGATGTGTCGGGAAGCGACCGGAAAGTCCGATGTTGCAAGGAGATATATCACATAGCAACATGGAATGTAAGGTCTACGACGCAAGGTAAACTGGATATCGTCAAGCGAGAAATGGACAGATTGAACATTGATATCTTGGGTATCAGCGAGCTCAAGTGGACCGGAATGGGAGAATTTAACTCCGGCGACCATTATGTCTTTTATTGTGGGCACGAATCCAAGAGAAGGAATGGGGTCGCTCTCATAGTAAACAGAAGAATGGGCAAAGCAGTGCTAGGGTACAACCCCAAAAACGACCGAATGATTTCACTTCGGATCCAAGGTCAGCCTTTCAACATAACAGTTATCCAAGTCTATGCACCGACCACTGCTGCTGAAGAAGCTGACGTTGAGAGATTTTATGTGGACCTACAATGCCTTTTAGACCGCACCCCATCATCAGACGTCGTTTTTCTCATAGGAGACTGGAATGCTAAGGTCGGTAGTGAAGAAATATACGGAATTACAGGCAAGTTCGGTCTTGGTGAGCCAAATGAAGCTGGGCAGAGGCTAGTAGAGTTCTGTCAAGAAAACAACCTGACCATAGCGAATACTCATTTTCAACAGCACAAGAGGCGCCTGTACACATGGATTTCACCGGACGGTCTGTACAGGAATCAGATCGCTTATATTATTTGCCGGCAGAGATGGAGAAGCGCTATACAAGCAGTAAAAACAAGTCCTGGGGCCGATTGTGGCACCGATCATCAGCTTCTTGTTGCCAAAATTAAGCTTCGATTGAGGAAAACGCAGAAAACTAGAAGGCCTTTCAGGTATGATCTGGATCAGATTCCATTAGAATATGCTGTGGAAGTGAGGAATCGATTTCAAGAATTAGATCTAGAAGACAAAGAGCCCGAAGAGATGTGGACGGATGTTCGTGATATAATACAAGAAGTTGCTACTAAGGTAGTTCCAAAGCAAAAGAAATGCAAAAAAGCAAACTGGTTATCTGAAGAGGCTTTGCAAATAGCTGAGGAAAGGAGGATGGCAAAAGGTATGGGGGAAAGAGAAAGATACAAGGTTCTCAATGCGGATTTTCAGAAAATAGCAAGGAGAGATAAGAATGCCTTCCTGAACATGCAGTGCCAAGCAGTTGAGGACAACAGCCAATTAAGGAACACAAGAGCTCTGTATAAGACAATCAAGGATATCAAAGGAAGCTTCTGTGCTAAGCTGGGCGTGATAAAGGACAAACGAGGCAAGGACCTCACTGAAGCCTCCGAGATAAAGAAGAGGTGGCAGGAATACACAGAAGAACTGTACAAGAAGGACTCGGATGTGCAAACCCAACATAGGACGGTTGTGATTACTGATCTCGAGCCGGGCATCCTGAAGAGTGAGATTGAATGGGCCTTAGCCAGCCTTGCTAAGAACAAAGCTAGCGGAATTGATGGTATTCCAGCTGAGTTGCTTCAAAACCTCAACCACGACGCTGTTAACACACTGCATACATTATGTCAAAAGATTTGGACAACCCTGCAGTGGCCACAGGATTGGAGGAGGTCAGTTTACATCCCCATTCCAAAGAAAGGCAGTGCCAAAGATTGTTCCAACTACCGCACGATCGCGCTTATTTCGCATGCTAGCAAGGTGATGTTAAAAATCTTGCAAGGTAGGCTGCAGCAGTATGTGGATCGGGAGCTTCCGGACGTGCAAGCTGGGTTTCGCAAGGGCAGAGGAACTAGAGACCAAATTGCCAACCTTCGCTGGATCATGGAAAAAGCAAGAGAGTTCCAGAAACCCATTTACTTCTGCTTTATTGATTATGCGAAAGCGTTTGACTGCGTAGATCACAGCAGATTGTGGCAAGCTCTCCAAGAGATGGGAGTTCCAATTCACCTCATCTGTCTCCTCAGGAACCTTTATGAAGGGCAAGAGGCCACAGTCAGAACTGGGCATGGTCTTACTGATTGGTTTCCGATTGAGAAAGGGGTGAGGCAAGGCTGCATACTGTCGCCCTGCCTATTTAACCTATATGCAGAGTGCATCATGAGGAAGGCCGGTCTGGACGAGTCTTCAGCTGGAGTGAAGATTGCTGGAAAACGTATCAACAACCTTAGATATGCGGATGATACCACTTTAATGGCAGAAAGTGAAGTGGAACTCAAGAGACTTCTGATGCGCGTACAAGAAGAGAGTGAGAAGTTTGGGCTTAAACTGAACATTAAAAAGACGAAGATCATGGCGTCTTGCCCTATCAAGTCCTGGAGCATTAATGGGCAAGAAGTGGAAGCTGTGACAGATTTTCTGTTCTTGGGCGCCAAGATTACCTCGAAAGGAGACTGCAGCCATGAAATTAGGAGACGCCTGCTTCTGGGAAAAGAGAGCAATGGTTAGCGTTGACCGCCTAGTAAAGAGCAGAGACATTAGTCTGCCAACCAAGATCCGTATAACCCGTGTTATGGTCTTTCCAGTTGTGATGTATGGAGGCGAGAGTTGGACTGTGAAAAAGGCTGACCGCCGAAGAATTGACGCGTTTGAATTGTGGTGCTGGCGAAGACTCTTAAGAGTTCGTTGGACTGCCAGAAGATCAAATCAGTCGATATTGTCGACCATAAACCCTGACTGCTCATTGGAGGGTCAAATTCTAAAGTTAAAGCGATCTTTGGTCATCTGATGAGAAGAGAGGAGTCGCTGGAGAAAGATTTGATGCTGGGAAAGGTTGAGGGTCGCCGGAGAAGGGGTAGGCAGCGAACGCGATGGTTAGATGGCATTCTCGAGGCATTGCAGATGAAGCTATGTGATGTTAAGAAGATAGTGAGAGACCGGAAAGCGTGGCGTGACATGGTCCATAGGGTCACGAAGAGTCGGACACGACTGAACGCCTGAACTGAACTGAACTGAATAAGACAAAGAAAGAAAAGAACAGTTACATCTAATATTATATGCAATAATATATACTCACATTCTATACAAATAAAACACAAGTATATATAATTTAAAATTAGATTTGTTCAGAGCTTTATCCCCATAAGCTGCAACGTTACCACTAGCTATTCGATGTTTCTCATACGTCTTCGGTATGCACGAATATTCGCTCAAGCAGTGAGAAAAAATTTATTGTCCGATTCAAGCTCTATTATATTTATAGCTACACTATTCGTATTCAATTTGGTCACCAACGTAGAGTTATTCTAGTTGTTTTTTTTAAAGGCTACAATTTGCTCACTGTTAGTGGAATTCCTATTTTGTTATGTTTTTGCCCAACATATTTTTAACAACAGTCTCCAATGGCTCAGGTATTTTCGCTGCATTTACATGTTGATCCAATAATTGTCAATTTTCCAATATTTGTCATAGGCTTGTACAGGCAAACTAAATAAAATTGGTAAATCGAAACCGGCTCTCTTTCAGATATCTAGCCGGTATTCAAGATATGTTTTACATCATTTTAATCTGTCTCCAACGCGGTTCCTAGCGTTTTCTTATGTTAACGCAATGAATGTAAAAGACCTTGTACATCTTAACTCTTGCTGGTGTGTGTCACTTGGTAAGCGTTAATTATTTGCAAACAGCTATCACTAAGAAGCTTTCATTAAAAAAAATTCACTCTTCAGCCTTGGTACTAACTTGTTCAAGTAGCGTTTCCTCTCCGAGTTAAAACAATCCGGAACAGTCGGGACGTATTAGTGGTCTGCATTTGACAAAACATTTTTCAGGTCCTGCGGCTTATCTGCATTTATTTTTGCTTTCTCACGACCAGTAATGTTATGGATCGTCGTGCTTTGTTTCAATACTTCCTTTATCGCCTCTTGTCATTGGCTCATGCGGCGTTTATTTCAAAATAAGTTTAGACGCTCTTACAATGACTGCCATATGTTTAGATGTGAAATAGAAGTTATGAGACTGAAGAAAAAGATGTAAGAGCCGTGTGTAAACTGCGGCATCGGCCACTTACTAGTACGTGGCAAGACAGCCGCGCGCCGATTTCAACCATAAGTTTTGTATAGCGGGATAACTTTGGTGAGCGCCGTTTCGCATGTAAGACGTATAATATGGCACTATAACTCCGCTGGCTTTACTAAACCGAAGAGTAAAGTTTGTCTCGATGTGCTTACAGAAAAACACAACACGCTGCAAAACCACTAGCTACACCGTGCTCTCATGACATAATAAACTGGTTCTGCCCTTTGCCGTTTCCTATAATCCCATCTTATTTTGTGAACTGCTTGAATGATGTTCTTTGTGTTAAGTATATAAATATATAATTTTAATTGCTTACTGGTTCAGCTTGCGGCACGCGCCAGCTTTAATATTCCACCATTTGAATAAATATCACACAGACGTCTTACTATAAGATAGAAATCAGGTCAACAGAAGGAAGTCTCGAATGAGTGCACCCTTTAATTGCATCATGTCTAACCCTAGTGAGAATATGGGGTGTCGCACGAATGGCCAAGCCTCAAGGGGCGGGTGGGTCTTTTCTCAGAACAGGATCCCAGATATAAAAACAAAACATGCGTAATACATGGCAAACATATGTCATGTTTACATCAGTACTTGTAGGAGGAGCTTGTTGTCGTAAAGGCTGTTGTTGTCGTCGCCGTAAACGCTATTTCTTAGCAGTCTATCAAAGGCGAAAACTAAGCCACTAAAAAAATACTATAAACGTTATCTCAAGAGCAGGTGCTCGGACTCAGTGTGGTCTTGCCACAGCGTGAGTGATCACCATCATAACCATCCAGACTACACTAACTAGAGGGCAAATACATCTACCATATCCCTCCAATTAACCCCTTCTTCTGCCAGCTGCACGCACCTGATCCCCGGTAAACTTCCTAATTTTATCCTTTCACCTACACCTTTTGACGCCGCCTGCTACTGTTGCCTTGTCTTTTAATCCAATCAGTTACCCTTATAGACCGTCAGTCATCTTCCCTCCACTTTATATGCCCTGCCCATGCCAGCGTTTCTTATACTTTGACGAATTTTATTAACTCAGTTTTGTTCTCTAACGCTTTGTACTCGTTTCCTGGCTATTAACTCGACACCTGTTGCTTCATTATCCACAGTATGCTGCGCTATCCTCGATTTACGTTGAACCATTTTGGCTAGCCTCCACCAGTAACATTCAGCTGTTATATACCTTTTCTTTGAAGGCTACAGCTAAATGGTCATTCATGGCGTGAGAATGCC